>NC_133169.1:17795210-17917710 GCF_040802235.1 Manis javanica
GGTTTGCCATTAATTGTAGGTATAATTTTGGGCTTTTTTACACATTTCCAAGACTGGGGCTGCCAACCTCTTTTCCACTGTTTGTGATCAATAGTGCCCTCTAGGGGAAACCAGGGACAAGTCTCATGGATAAAAGTAAAAAAATACCTAAGGTCTTTTCTTTTAACCCTAATTCCTCATGTCCTGAGGGACTCCTTGAGTCCAGTAAGGAAAACCTCATGGGAGTTCAGAGAGTTGCCCATCACTGTGGCCGCAACCCTTGCACTGTATAAATTTGAATCTTTTCCTCCAATGTAGCCGCAACTACATCAATGTCCTGAAACACTGGAGCCACTCTCGTCAGCTCTGACGAGCCCTTGTTTACGTAGGACAGTCGGCAGGTACAATCCGCCTGCTCGGACCCTCTAGGGCAGGGACTCTGGAGTCGGAGTCCCCTGGGTATGCCTTCGAGGTGGACGACCTTTAGCCCAAAGTAAACACAAGGTTTTCAGAGAGGAACGGCCAGTGAACAAAACAAGGAATAAATCGCGGCAGCAAACTGGAGGAAAGTGATAAGATCAAATGGACTGCTGAACACCCAAGAGGCTGTCTGAAATCTTGCTTGGGGAATTCGTCTACTCACCTCTCAAGGATCTGTGTTACGGACGGGTGAGCCGCAGTGATCCTTCTCCATGCAGAGTCGACATCAGGTCAATACCCGTGCGGTGACTCAAAAGCAATACATGGAGACAAATGAAAACAAAACAACAGCCTAAAATATGTGGGATGCTGCAAAGGCAGTTCTGAGAGGGTAGTCATAGCAATACAGGCTTACCTGAACAAACAAGAGCAATCCAAAATAAACAGTCTAACTCACAGTTAAAGAAGCTAGAAATAGAAGAACAAATGGAACCCCAAGTTAGTAGGAGGGACACAATAATGATCAGAACAAAAACAAATAAAAGAGAGAAGATTAAAATAATAGAAAAAAAAATCAATGAAACCAAGAGCTGGTTCTTTGAGAAAATAAACAAAATAAATAAACCCCTAGCCAGACTTATAAAGAAAAAAGAGAGTGTATATACATAAACAGAATCAGGAATGAAAAAGGAAAAATCACAATGGATACCAAGGAAATACAAAGAATTATTAGAGAATACTATAAAAAATTATACACCAATGAACTGGACAACCTAGAAGAAATGAACAACCTCCTAGAAAAATACAGACTGTCCAAGAAGGAACAAAAAAATCTGAACAGACCAATTACCAGAGATGAAATCGAACTGGTAATCAAACACTCCCAAAAAACAAAAGGTCAGTGCCAGATGGCTTCACAGCTGAATTCTACCAAAAATTTAAACAGCAGCTAATAACCTATGTTCTTTAAGTATTCCAAAAATTAGAAGAGGAGAGAATACTTCCAAACTCATTTTAGAGGCCAGCATCCCTCTAATATCAAAACCAGATGAGATATGACAAAAAAAAGAAAATTACAGACCAGTATTCCTGATGAACATAGATGCAAAAATACCCAAGAAAATATTAGCAAACCAAATTCAAAAATACATTGAAAGATTGTCCATCACGACCAAGTGAGATTTATTCCAGGGATACAAGGATGGTACAATATCCATGAATTATTCAATGTGATACACTACACATGATAGTCTCAATAAATTCTGAAAAAGCATTTAACAAAATTCAACATCCATCATGTTATGATAAAACCTCTCAACAAAATGGGTATAGAGGGTATGTACCTCAACATAATAAGGCCTATATAAGACAAACCTACAGCCAACATCATACTTAATAGCAAAAAGCTGAAAGCTTTTCCTCTAAGATTAGAAACAAGACAAGGATGCCCATTCTCACCACTTTTATTCAACATAGTACTGGAAGTGCTAGCCATAGCAATAAGACAAAACAAAGAGATAAAAGGCATCCAAATTGGTAAGGAGAAATTAAACTGTCACTATTTGTAGATGACATAATATTATACATAGAAATCTCTAAAGATGCCACCAAAAAACTATAAGAACTAACAACTAGATTCAGCAAAATCGCCAGGCACAAAATTAATACACAGAAACTTGTTGCATTCCTATATACTAATGATGAACTAGGAGAAAAAGAAATCAGGAAAACAATTCCATTTACAATTGTATCAAAAAGAATAAAATACCTAGGAATAAACCTAAATGAGGAGGTCAAAGACCTATGCCCTGAAAACTACAAGACACTCATGAGAGAAATTAAAGAAACACCAATAAAGGGAAGTCTATCCCATGCTCATGGATATAAAGAATTAATACTGTCCAAATGGCCATCTTGTCCAAAGCAATTTACAGATTCAATGGATCCCTATAAAAATATCAACAGCATTTTTCAATGAACTAGAACAGATAGTTCTAAAATTCACATGGTACCACAAAAGACCCCAAAGAGCCAAAGCAATCCTGAGAAAGAACAAAGCTGGGAGGATTACACTCCCTGACTTCAAGGTCTACTACAAAGCTACAGTGATCAAAACAGTTTGGTACTGGCACAAGAACAGACCCATAGATCAATGAAACAGAATAAAGAGCCCAGATACAAATCCATGCATATATTATCATCACTTAATACACAATAAAGGAGCCATGAATATACGAGGGGAAACGACAGTCTCTTTAATAACTGGTGTTTGGAAAACTGGACAGTTACATGTGAGAGTATGAAACTGGATTATTGTCTAACTCCATACCCGAAGGTAAACTCGAAATGGATCAAAGCCCTGAATGTAAGTCATGAAACCACAAAACTCTTAGAAGAAACATAGGCAAAAATCTCTTGAATATAAGCATAAGCAATTTTTTTCCTGGAGACATCTCCTTGGGCAAGAGAAACAAAATCAAAAATGAAGAAGTGGGACTACATCAAACTAAAAAGCAAAGATTACCATCAGCAAAACAAAAAGGCATCGTACTGTATGGGAGAATATATTCATAAATGACTCTTCTGATAAGGATTTAACATCCAAATTATATAAAGAACTCACATGCCTCAACACCTAAAAAACAAGTAACCTGGTTAAAAAATGGGCAGAGGATCTGAACAGATGTTTCTCCAAAGAAGAAATGCAAATCAAAACCACATGAGATGTCACTTCACACCAGTTACAATGGCCACTATCCAAAGGACAAGAAATAACAGATACTGGTGAGGATGTGGAGAAATGGGAACCCTCCTGCAGTGTTGGTGGGAATGTAAATTGGTGTTAACATTGTGGAAAGCAATATGGAGTTTCCTCAGAAAACTAAAAATAGAAACACCATTCAATCCAGTAATTCTACTTCTAGGAATTTACCTGAAGAAAACAAAATCTCTGATTGAAAAGATATATGCACCTCAATGTTTATCTTTTTATCACTGCATTATTTACAATAGCCAAGATATGGAAACAACATAAGTATCCATCAACAGATGAATGGATAAATAAGATGTGGTACATGTACACTATGGACTATTCTTTAGCCATAAAACAAAAAGAAATCTTGCCATTTGCAACAACATAGATTGATTTAGAGGGTATTATGCTCAGTGAAATAAGCCAGATGGAGAAAGACAAATGCCATACAATTTCACTTATTTATAAATTTAAAAACAAAGCAAACAGAATGAACAAAACAGCAGTAGATTTGTAGACACTGAGAAGTGACTAGTGGTTACCAAGGCAGAGGCATTGGGATGGGTGAGGGATACAAATGGGCACAATAATTCGCAATCACAATCTAAGTTGGTCATGGGTATGGAAGTACAGCATGGAGAATACAGTCATTGATTCTGTAACATCTGTCTATGTTGCTAGATAGTAACTGCATTAGAGGGGATGAGGATTTAATAATATAGGTAACTGTTGAACCACTGTATTGTACATTTGAAACCAATATGAGATTGTATATCAATGATACTTCAAAAAAAATCAAAACAGAAGTGTCAAAGTAAAGTTACTCCAATTTTTAATTGCTGTATTTTTTTTGTTGCTGTTAATTCTGTAACAGCTATAATCTTCCCATTACTTATTTGATTAATTTTGGTTTCGATGCACTTGATCTGCTGTTATTTTGTTAACCAACAATGACTCATGGTTATCATTTAAATGTGTTATATTCAGTGACAGTTACAGGAAATTCAGATACCATTCTGATATCACTTAGAAGGAAGCCGTGAAAGTAAAAGCTTTCAACAATTCTGAATAGTATCTATTTAACATGTCTGATGTTTTCAAATGGAAAGAACAAATGAATGACATGACACCAGAATTGATCACAGAATTATTTTCTTAACATTTGTTGGGGGAAATAATCTTAAAATGATCATCAAAGAATAATATGCTTTGTACTTAACTAAGTACAAAGCAAATTTGGCATACTGAAGCTGTATGTTCTATACCTAAATTTGTCTCCCATAATTGTGATTTCTTATGTAGAGAACTACTAATACTTCAGACTGTTGCCAAACATAATATGAAGGACCACTTACTCAGACACCTGATCTTTGGAATGCAGCATCGTTTGTAACAATTTTAATGCTAACTAAGTACACTTTGATGAGACAGCATTTAATAAAATGCTCATTAATTTCATCATTAGCAAGGGTATGCTAAGAAGTAAGCCAGTTTCTTATGTCACGCCCAATTAGCATCCCATGCTAGTAATCCCATTAGTATTGTTGAATTCACTAATGGAAAAACTAATGGGCATGCTACCAGGGCACATTAATTGGGCACGACACCAGTTCTGGTTTTAATTATTAAACTACGATAATGAAATGCGTGTTTGTAAAATATTAAAATGTTGAAATAGGTTTGAAGAAAATAAAACAGTATGTAGAGAAAAGAGATACAAAGCAACTCAACCTACACAAATTCAAGGACTGGAAAATGGACTTACCAAGTGGTCATCTTTTGAGCTGATCGAGTTGTAAAAGTTGGGATATTGTCCACATGAGAAGCTACCCAGTCATACTCATGGGAAATTAAAAACTGTTTTTTTGTTACTTTGAAATTCTGTGTGTCATACATATTGTCATGCTCTGTATGAGGCCTGACAGGAGCCAATTAAACATGTAGAATGGACATGTTGTAATACTCTGAAGCTCTTTTATGGAAATACAAACAGAAATGTTTCATTGAAGACAGTATGATTAACATTACATTTTGTGACTTGTGATTTTGCCATATTACATCAGGTAAATTAGTTTGCTCTTTTTAAAGAATACTATACCAAAATCAATAGAATTTGGTGAAATGTTCTAAGCAATTACAAAAATATTTTGTAATATTTTACTCAATCTTATTTTTGGTTTTTAAAGCTTTTCATTGGATTGAAGTGAATTATTGTTAAGGAAACTGACTTTATTAAAAAAGAAAGAAGGAAATGTATTTTCATTTAGAAGGTTTAGAATAATTTTCTAGTTCTTTTTTCTTTTTCTTTTTGGTTGATTGTTTTTTCTTTAATAGTAAAGTAGTTTAAGATGATGGTGACAAAGTTGGAATGTCTTTTTCTTAGTCTAACTTGCTAACTAACACTAAAATGCATGCCATTGATACCAACCAGGATATACTGAAAACGTGTTGACTTGGCTATAAAGTGTTAAGATAGATGGTTTCTCATCTATTTCTCTTTCTCTGTTTTTTACCCTCCCTCACTGTCTTTTTTTTGCTAATCTCTATTCGTGATTTCTGCCATTTTCTACTCCTGCCCATTTAGGAATTCATTTTTAAATATGATACTATTATGTGGGTAATAGACTACATATACTTAGTATGAATGCTGGAGTTTTAGACTACTAAGCACTCAGTGTTAAGTTTAACCACAACACTTATTTTTAATGTATTAATAACTGACCAATATTTAATGTGAATCTCATTCTTTCTTGTTATCAGTAATGTAATGGAGACACTAGAAACTAACTTTGCCGACCTTTCCCTATCTTTAGAATAACATTGAATGGTAATTTTATTAGTTTTAAATTCTTTTTTCTTATTTCTGCCAAAAAAATTAAAATCTAACATTTTAAAATAAAAACTCCATTACCTTTCTGATAAGTGTAGGTACTCAAAATACAAGTGTATTTGTAAGAGATTCCTGTACCAAAGAGGAGTTTTTTTCAGATTTGAGCAGTGTGGTGTTTGTAGAAGTACATCACAGCACAGCCGGAATGACGTTAGACATCAACTTTAAGTTCTGCTTGAAACGAATTTTTGCTTGCATCAGGTCTGTGTTGAGATTTGTAAATTGGTCTTCAATATTCATTTAAATAAACAAATATATTCATTCATTAGTTCACTCCTTCCTTTTAGGGGTCTTCAGTGGAAGTTACCACAACCAATGATGATGATAAAAGATACAGCGACGGTGAATGGCATGAAATAATTGCTATCAGGCATCAGGCTTTCGGCCAAATCACGCTTGATGGGCAGTTCACAGGTGAGCACTTCCCTGATATACATAAACGGCTTTTTTGATATGCTGATGTTGCCATACTTTTCTGTTGTTTATATTTCTATCTCTCTTCTTTCACCTTTACCTCTACTCAATTTCATCTAAATAGATGTTGAATTTGCCTTTGGGGTGCTCCTAAAATAATGAAGTCTAGCAACCATTTTCTTATCTATGCAGGATTTCAGTAAAGCAAAAACAAGAACAAAGTCATCAGGAAAGTAGTTCTTTACAACTTGGAAGTGCCTTACCTTATGATCCCTCATATTGCTTTGACCTCCAGACACAAATAAAGTAGTTATTACATGCATTTTAGAGATGAGAAACTGAGGCTCAAAATAAGTAAATAACCTCTCCCAGTTTACACAGTTGGCAGGCAGTATGATAGTACAGGCTTTTATTAATCCATTTAAAAGATATGGACTTTTAATGAGCCCCTACTCTGAACCAGGCATTGATCTAGAAACTCTGGACACAAAGAGCAGTATTTATACTCTAGAAGGGAGAGGAGCAGGAGAGAGAATAAATAAATACTGAACAAATATCAAGTAGTGGTGCATTGTAGGAATGATAAACATGATAAGCAGGAAAGCTGTGTGTGTATTGGGGAGGGGATATTTTGGTTTTATGTAAGACTATTAGAGAAGGTCTATCTGATAAGGTGACATTTGAGCAGACCCATAAAGGGAGTAGAAGGGTAAAACAGGAAAATATCCGGAAGACTGTGTCACGCAGAGGGAACAACATGTGCCAGGGCCCTGAGGTGGAAACATATGCCGTACATGGTACACCAGGGACCAAGGATGCCAGTGTGGGAAAGAGGAAGTGCAGGGGCAAGCAGTAGGCTGAGATCAGAGACGCCATAGGGCTGTATTATATAGGGCCTTGTGGGCTTTTACTTGGAAAGATGGGGAGGCTTTTGGAGGATTTTGAGAGAAGAGTGACCTGATAAGACCTCCTTCTTTAAAAGGAACTCTCTGGCTGCTGTTTTGATAATACATTTTAAAAGGGACAACAGTTGAAGCATGGAGACCACTTAATAAGTTTCTGTAATAATTCTAACATAATTCAGGCAAGAAATAGTTTCTTGAACCAGGGAAGTAATTGTGGATGTATTGTAAATATTAAGTCAACAGAATTTGATTGAGGTAGAGCTGGCATTGGCACGCCACCACCCGAGGGCCAAACCCAGCTCATGCCTACTTTTGTAAAGTTTTATTGGAGCACATCTTTACCCATTTGTTATGTATTGTCTATGACTATCTGAGACTGTAGGGTCTACAAAGCCTGAAATATCTACCACCTGACCTTTTATAGAAAGAGTTTACTAATACCTAAGGTAGAGCACGACTATTGGGTTTGGGGCCTGGGCAACTGGAAAAATGTAGCTACTGTACCAAAGGTGAACAAGGTGGTGGGAGAAGTAGATTTGGGAATTTGGAGGGAGACGTTCAGAGTTCAGAGTGTGAATGTGTTAAGTCTTAGATATCTGTGGGGCGTCTGGGTGGAAATATCAATCAGGCTTCTGGATATATGTCTGAGTTCAGGGAAGAATACAATTTGGGAGTTGTCAACTAAGGGTGGCTTTTAAAGCCAAGGGACCAGATGTGAGCAGGGCTAATTAGAGTGGTTTGGGCTCTGAGAAAAAAAAAAAATTCCCCTCCTCCCAAAGAAGGATGGAGTTAGACATCTTAACATGAGATTTGTGTTATTATGCAAGATAATCAGAAACCCAGACCCCTTCCGGCCTTTGGCCCTAGTAGGTTGCACAGGCGCCTGATCCTCTACTCATCCCTCTAGAGGACTTAAGACATCTGTGTAGGTGGGGAAAGGAAGAGATCTGAGAGGAGAGGCGGTCTGGGTCATTCCAGCATCAAGATGTGATGAGGCCAGTGAAGACAAGAAACAAGGAGAACCACAAAAGAGTAGCCTCCAGAAGCCCAGTGAAGGGTGTGACCATTTGCTCATGTAGCAGAACCTAGGTTAGCCTGCTGAAGTTGGAATTCTCATCTCTTTTTCCACAGGTTCCTCAGCCGCCCTGAATGGCAGCACAATCATTGGCGAGAGCACAGGGGTGTTTGTGGGAGGGCTGCCCCAGGGATATTCCATCCTCAGGAAGGATCCCGGTGAGTTTGGTTGTCACCAAAATTTAGAATTGCATCAATTTAAAATACAAAAAAATTATTTTAAAGTATCAATAATAATTTAATTTTCTATCTGATACAGTCCTTCTTATGTCAATATATCAAAAATTCCTTTAGTTCTTTTCTAAAGGAACCATGTATTGCTTTATTCCTAGTGCCCAGTTCTTTATGTATAAAGGAAGTTCATTATACTTTTGCTGAAATGAATTATACTCTTTTAAGTCAAAGGTGTGTTATTTTAGGGTTATACATCAGTTTTTCTAAGATTTTAAATCTAATATAAAACAACACAGAAATGGAAAACTATGAGCTTGATTCAAAACATTCCCTGAGTACTGACTATGTGATAGGCATTAAACCAGTACCTAGATACCCATAAATGACTAAAATGTGGTCTTTGCCACAATAGATGGTACAGATACATAAATGGATAATTCCAACCAAATATTGTGTTATAATTGAGACATAGACAAAAGAATTTGTATATTTTTAGGGCATGAGGACAAAACTGACTCAAATGAAATTAATAAAAACTAACATGAATCAAATTAATTTTAAGGAGAAAAAATAAAATCACCCTTCGAAATGAACTACTAGTGGTTCCAGGGCTGTTTCTAAGTCCTCATCAAGGAGCATAGGCTGTCTCCCAGGTCTCTCCCAGGAAGCAAAATGTAACTATGTAAATATTACAAATAAGCTAGAACCAAGATAAGAATACATTGTTCATGAGGGGTGGTCTTCAGGGAATCATGGTGACATAGATCAAAATAAATAAAAAGTTTTCAGTGAATTTTGGAGAGCGATTATGTAAATACTCAAGTGTGATCATAGTTGCCTACTCAGAAATATCTCTAGTGTTGGTTTTCATACAACTACCTTAGACTGGTGGAAAAGTCCCTCAAAGACATAAACACCCATACCCACACACAGACACACACACACGCACACACCTGCACAGTGCAACTTTGTCCTAATCCTTTGCCCATCAAGCACACATGTTGGCTACGGCACATCCAGGCCAGGAGAAATGCATGCCCTGGTACCAAGTATTCTCCTGTAGTGGTCACATCTCCATTTTGAATAAATAATTTGACATTGTGCATATAAATTTACCTTGTAAAACTTTGATTGCTGGTGAATACCTTCCCTAGAATTAAGTCATGAAATCAAAATCTGAAAACTGAGCTTTGCACTGATTGGTAAAGACTTGGTTGTATGAAATATGACCTCAGCTTCGGGTTCCTTCTCTACTCTCTACTTTTTCATGTTCTGTCTCTTTCCAATTCTCTTATTTGCTGATTTTCTTTCTTTCCCAGCTCCCTATTACCACCCTATTTGCTATATTCATAAACTCCACATCTTCCTGGTCTTGGGACTTCAAAATAAACCTCAACATTGTACCGATTACTAAAAATTAAATCAAATTATTGATCAGCTTGTATAACAGACTGGTTCCTAGTGATTAGGGAGCTAAACTACAAACTACAGATTGAGTAGAAACACTTCCTTCAAATCTTACCTTTAAACCTCCTACAGAGTTTTTATTTTTAAGTCTAGTGGCAGATGAAATATCCTTGTTAGTTCAAAAGGCCGTATTCTTGCTAGTACTGCAAAACTAAGGTTTTTGCATAGGCGTCTGTTTCTGCAGATGTGATGGGTCTGAATCAGGGCTAAACATAATAATTGTTATCACTCACCATAGCCGATGGTGTGGTGTTTATATGAATCATTAAGGTTTGCAGTAAATAGGTAAAAGGAGCTTTTGCCCTTTTCTTTTATTTTAATGGCACATAAAATTAATTGCTTGAAAAAAATCGTTCAAAATACATATTTCTTGATATCTATCAACTCTTGCAGATATAATCCAAAAGGGTTTTGTGGGCTGTCTCAAGGATGTGTATTTTATGAAGCATTACAATCCCTTTGTTATTTGGGAACCTCTGGTTTGGCAGAGCTCTGAAGAGCAAATCAACGTGTATAACAACTGGGAGGGATGTCCCAGTTCATTACAAGAGGGAGTCCAGTTCCTAGGAACAGGTAAGGTCCTAAAATAGAGACCAGTGGTGGCTTAGCATGTATATTCTATTTTGAGCATAATTTAATCTCCCCTGTTCAATTTCTTTGACCCTGTATGAACCTAGTAACATAGAATTACCTAGTTATGCCATCATGCACATCAATGTATTCTCAAAGCCTGAATATGTAAGACTCATAAACATATATTCTGGCATCAGATCTCTGGTAGCCGACAGTATTCTCAGGTTGCATATGGGACTTCTGTGTCCATTTGTAAGTCAATTGTTTTACTTAGAATACAGTTCTACTTAGAAGGATGTTTCAAAGGAACCTTTATCAAGTTATTCCATTACAGAGATATACAATATTCTAATAGTAAAATCTGAGTTATGTACTGGGGTAGTTGCACCATTAAGGAAGAGCTGGAGCTTATAGCCAAGATCACTGCCATTGACTGCTCCAAGGCCTGCAGCAAAGTTGAGGGGTGGTGTCCCTGACATACCTCCTGGAAGTCACCCGGGGCAAGGGGTGAGAGGGGACATTGTAGCTTCGTGGACATGACTTCTTCTTCAAATAAAAGCCCAACTCTGCCTCCTACATTTGTAACTAAGTCAATTATTAACTTGCTTAAACTACCTTCAGAACAGAAAGCTAACTAACATCATAATGTATGTATTTTTTCATTGCTCTTTTCTCATCACTGTTATTATTCTACATTTTTCTTAGTGTATCTGCTTACTGATATAAAATAGTCATAGTCTTAATCATGTCCATGATTTAGAGAGTAAATTGCTTCCACTTAAAAGGTATGTCAAATTCATGCTGCCATTTCTTTACAACTACAAGGGGAATTTCTTAATATTAGTTCGCATCTTCATTTGTGAGAGATTTACTCAATGACAGTGTATGTCCTTGAGCCTATTACACCCTTAGAATGCTGCCAATACTGTTTTTCACATGCCAATATGTACATATTCTTTTCTTGAAAGGGTTCCTGGAACTTGCTCCATATGTGTTTCATGCTGGAATGGACTTTGAGATTTCCCTTACATTCAGAACTGACCGATTGAATGGGTTGCTGCTTTTCATTTACAACAAAGACGGACCTGATTTTCTTGCTGTATGTTAATTAACTTAATTAAATTTACTTTAAATATAAGACCCAACTTTAAAATAAATGAGTCATGTGGTAACATTTTGCTAAATTAGGGGTTCTTTTCAAATTTACTTTCGTTTTCATTTTCTTCTTCAAGTCATTTTTAGTTTTGGAGTCCTACAAAATATTGTGTCTTTTAGGATTATAATGATATTTTAAGTGACCATTGTTACTGTGAATTGTAATTTTAATAAAACAGGGTAAGAAATTAACTAAGAAAATCCCATGTATTTTCCCAATATATGAAAAATATTACTTCACTCAATTATCTTTTGATATGTGTCAAAAGAATGCATATAATATACATATATACTTTATAGTGCACATATGTACATACACATTAAATAAAACATAATAGTACAACGAATACTTATGAAACTGCTATCCAATCCAAGAACTGAAATACCATCAATTTTTTGCATTTACCCATAGTGTCTCTCCTATCCTACTTCCCTATCTCCCTTCAGAGGTAATATGTAATCAGAATTTCATGTATATTATACCCTTGCCTGTGTGGTGTAGCTTGAATACCAAGTATGAATTTCTAAAATTTATTGTTTTTGAAATTTATAAAAGTTATACTTTATCTTTAGGCAATTGTTTTTGCACTTGGCATTGTTTTTGAATCACTCATATTCTTCATGTAGGTATATACATTTTCATAGCTGTGTAATATATTTCTCTTATCAATGACACATTGTTTCCATGTTTTTGCTATGGTGAATAAGGTTACTCTGAACATTTTTATATATATTTCTCTAAACTCAGTAGGCAAATGTAATTGCTTTTACAGTTCTGTCCTCAGTGCTTAACTCTTGATACTTATTCAGTACTCAGTAAACATATTGGATGAATGAATGAGTGAACATGTAAATGAATTCATGCTGTGGTGACCCTTTCTAGATATTCTCTAATAATCTATCTGTGCATAACTTCTGTAGAGGCTTCAAAGATATTCATCATTTGGTCTTTCCTCTGGTGGGGGGACCCAGGCTCTGTCAAGGCTCATACATATTGCTGTGCACTCCCTTCAGCCCTCCATCTTCCCCATTCATTGGCTTTGGAAATATAATACTTTTCAACTAGATTAAATAATAATGCTACCTTTAAGCTTGATGAAATAAATCTTAAAGAAAAAAACATGTAGACAAATATATATGTGCCTACTATGTGTGAGACTTTCTTTTCTTAGATGCACTTTCAATACAACTATAAAGGAAGCAGACCTTCGTAGGACTTACATTCTCATCTTCCATATCTGAGGACTTAAGCTTCTCACAAAAGAACTCTTCCTGTTATCCTGAGTAGCTTCAGTAAATATGGTTCTCCCCTGGAACTTGTTCGACCCGTAAGATTATCACTGCTAAAAATCTTAAATCTCAAAATATAACCCCATATCCTTCCAGCTCTCATTTTATCTTACTGAGGTCACTAAGGCATTGAGACCATTGGCTGTTAGCCCTCTTTCAATTAACGTTCATGCACCCTACCTTAGGCACCATAATATAGCTTCTCAAACATTTTTCTGCCAATGCCCTGAACTTGTATCAACTCCACAATCCTGGATCAATCTCTTTGGCTGCCTAGCATTTCAGTTTCAATAGCCAGATTACTAACACTATAGGAAAACTAATACAGGGACTAAGACTAGTGATGTGCTGAATTTCGAGATTTCTAATTCCTTCATTCAACAATATTTATTGTTTATAGGATTTGCTCAAAGAATTAATGTGGAAAGTGAAAGAAAAAGCATTTTAGGACCTGGAAAACACTGCAACCTGAGTATCTTCAGATAGTCAGCCACTCTTTTAATAGAAACAACATAATTTCTTCAACCTTCAAATTCTCTACCTAAAAACTTTACTATCTATGAACCAAGCCTGATTTCATTCTCTCCTGACTCAGCAGAACAAATACAATTGCTTCCAGCCAAAGTTGATATTTTTACCTTTACTTTAGACTCGTCCCTTCTCCTGCAAGAGCTTGTGCTACAAATTATCCCCTTTGTAAATTCAAATATTCCCTCTCCATCAGCTCTTTTCCCTCAACATCCAAGAGGCTGAGCTTCATTCATCTGACAGCTTTTCCATTTTGATTTTGAAAATGCTTCTATTGTAATTCCTTTCCCTTTATAATCAACTGCACTGAAAGTCATTAGTCCAGTTATTTCTACTTCCTCATTATACCTCATTTCTCAAAATGAGTGATATTTGGTTCCTGCATCTGCCATATTCCACTGAAAAACAATTTTCTAAAGTTGCCAATAATGCCCATATCTCCTACCCTACTAGATAATTTTTAGTCCATAACTATATTTGATCTTTCTCTGTCGTCCCTTTTTTTTTTTTTACTACATCTTAAAATATTCTTCGCTGCTGACTTTTCAAATTGCTGGTTGCTCTTGATTTGTATTAAATTCTTCTGGCTTCTCCAAGATCATTGTCTCCTTAAAGAACTTCATCTACTTTACCTTCTGCATAGTACATTGGTCTTGCTGAAGACTCTTCGTATGTGTTTTGTCATAACCTTCTTCCATTTTACTGGCCTGTCTTTATGTTCGACTGCCTCAAAAATTTTTCTTCTGGATTTTTCATAAGAAGTTCAAATTTGAATATTTAAAATTGAACTCAGTCTTTCTCCCCAGCAGTAATACCCAGTCTCTCTTTCTAATACTTTCCATATTGTGGTGGTGGTAAATCACACCCAACCAGAAAGAGGATGGGAGTCCTTTATTTACTTTCTATTCATCTAACTCATTCAACTGTTTACCAGGTCCTGCTGAGTTGCTTTTAAAAATACTTCTTAGATGAAATTTTCACTATCTTTGTCATTGTTATATTTATTTTAATGGTTCTAATCATTTTTTTTCTCAAAAATGCATGGATTCACTTAGTTTCTCCAATTCCAGTCCATCTTTTATTTTCAGTAACTACTTTTTATGACCAGAGGTGAACTTTTAGTGCAAGATACTACAGGAAAGAATACAGCTTTAGTAACAAACAGACAAGGGAAAGATGAACTTTTTTCCATAGCTCTCAAAATTCTTCAAAATCTTGCTTCTACATTCCTGGCAGGACTCTTTCTAACTCACCCCACCCCTATACGTATCCTCTGTTTTACCTAATTTAGGAATTTTTCTGAATCTAATGCCATTGAACATGTTGGTCTCCTTGTCAGAGGGTGCTCCACGAATCTTGTGTACTTCCAAAACCTGACCTTAAACTTTTCCCAATTACCAGAGAGCAAAAGGTATATCTTTTCTCTGCTTTTATTGTACCCCAAACCCATCTCAGTTATAGGGTCACCCTACATGTTTGTCTGCTATTAGTGAGATTGGGAACAGTGTTTATCTTATGGCAGCAAGTTTACGAAACAGTAGGGGACTCAATAATTATTGAATGAATGGTTAGATGAACAAATGACTCATTCCCTGATGTACATCACAAAGATGATATTTACATAGAAAAAGTAATCATTTTTATCTGGTTTTGTTTCATTTGACATGGTTGGTCTCAAAATTTTAAGTATTCTATGGTTGCTGGTTTGACTTCGAACAAAATAAAAACATAGAAGGTAAAACAATTATCATGTAACATTTTGAAAGCAAACATTTAGAGGCATTTCTTTTACCATGAAAATTTGAGTAAAATATGTTCGTATTAGAAAATGGCACCTTAATCTAAAAGAATGCACATACAAGCAATTACGTTAGTTAGAGGTTTAGAATAATAAAACTGAGGTATTGAATCAAAGTATCTTAGAAACTTGAAATTGAGTTCATCAGCCAGTTAAAATAAACTTAATCGGCCTTGACATTTCATTTTCTTATTGTCTTGTCATATTTTTCCCCCAAATTAAATTGATACATGAAATAGCATTTTCTCATTTTCTAAAAACTCAAATAAAAATAGAGTCATAGTTCAAATTGTTCTATTCTCATCATTCAGTCGCTTAATGCTAGGGTTTAATCTTCTACTTTGCACACAGAAAAGTTTTTGCCTACATAATATTGCATCACATAGTATAATCATTACTGGGTATGCATTTGTTTGACTCAATACAATATTCTTCATGTCAATTATAAGCTGGCAAAGTACTCTATTATGCGTTGCTCCAGTTCTGCTTAGAATAAAGAAGAACATTTTTATAGAGGGCTTTCAGGGAAATTTGTTGCTTTTCTTTAAGAAACTGACCTTCTGCTCTCTCCTAAACTGACATTCTGCAGCCTTTTTATATACCTATTTTCTTTCTTAATATGAAATGCAGATGGAACTGAAGAGTGGAATATTGAGCTTCCGGTTAAATATCAACCTTACTTTCACACAAGTGGATCTTTGGCTGGGCCTGTCCTATTGTGATGGAAAATGGAATAAAGTGATTATTAAAAAGGAGAATTCCGTCCTATCAGCCAGCATGAATGAACTGATGGAGCGTGTGTCAGAGCCCAGAGCCCAGCTATTGATGGTGAATTCCCCTGTGTATGTGGGAGGAGCCCCGCAGAGGCTGCGGGATTCTTATAAACACCTGAGTTTGGAACAAGGTAAACTGCATATGGAGAATTACACAAATCAGTGTAGCCCTGGTGCTACCAGATTGGGGAGGGTTCTGTGTTTCAAGATAGAGCAATAGAATCAACTTGAAAGCAATACCCTCTCACTCCTTTTTGGAAGCATCTGAAGTTCTAAAAGTATCATAGAACACTTCAAATTGTTTTATATGTTGCCCTTAAGCGTGTTCCCTCATACCTATTTGTAATGAATATATATTTTCTAACATGTCTTAAGCAAATATAACTATAATCAATATAATTGTAATAATAATAATTATGATTAATATAAAATAATATTATATATATATATATATATCTATTTCCTCATATATTTTCCTTGAAAACACATGTGGTTCTGGTTCTATTGAATACGACCATTATGTAAGATAAATTTTAGCTGAAATAAGCAGGCAATGGGACACAACAAAAGGCCAGGCAGTTTATTTGAGCGCAATTTCCGGGCGATGTTCCCCAGTCTGGCTAGTTACAGGCTGGAGAAGTCACGCTCAACTAGAGAGGCGGGGAGTTTTTATAAGCACAGGGAGGGGCGGGCGAAGTGGGCCACCAGGGGTATGTGGGGAATTTTTTATTGGCTCAGGGTCGGGTGATGGACAGCCAGAGGTCTCCTCCTTCCGGATGGAGGGGGTCTGCATCCGGGGTTTGTCAGCACGTCAGGGGACTGGAATCCCGCAAGAGCTGTCCGTTCCTTCTTTACATGGCACAGAGCTGTTTGGTGCTGTCTTTGTTCCATTTGCACTGTCCTTGCTTTTCTCCCTCTGGTACCTCCAGCCTTACACATTACCTATATGTAAAGATAAAAAATAAATTAGGTAGGGATAGGGATGCACAACTAGGAAAAATGGCATTAAATTCACTGGGTTTCTTTTTTAATTAAGGTATCATTGATATACAATTTTATGAAAGTTTCACATGAGCAACATTGTGATTTCAGCATTCACCCATATTATCAAGTCCCCTCCACCCCATTGCATTCACTGTCCATCAGCTTAGTAAGATGCTATAGAGTCATGACTTGTCTTCTCCATGCTATACTGCCTTCCCTGTGACTTACCTATATTGTGTGTGCTAATTTTAGTGCCCCTTGATCCCATTCTCCCTCCCTCCCCATGCATCCTCCCCAACTCCTTTCCTTTGTTAGCCACTAGTCCCTTCTTGGAGTCTGTAAGTCTGCTACTGTTTTGTTCCTTCAGTTTTGCTTCATTGTTACACTCCACAAATGAGTGATATCATTTGGTACTTGTCTTTCTCCACCTGGCTAAGTTCACTGAGCATAACACCCTCTAGCTCCATCCATGTTGCTGCAAAACATAGGATTTGTTTTCTTTTTATGGCTGAATAATATTCCATTGTGTATACATGCCACCTCTTCTTTATCCATTCATCTACTGATGGACACTTAGGTTGTTTCCATATCTTGGCTATTATAAATAGTGCTGCAATAAACATAGGGGTGCATATGTCTTTTTGAATCTGGGATCTTGTTTTCTTCTGGTATATTCCTAGGAGTAGAGTTACTGGGTCAAATAGTATTTTTAGTTTTAGTTTTTTGAGGAACCTCCATATTGCTTTCCATAATGGTTGAACTAATTTACATTCCCACCAACAGTGTAGGAGGGTTCCCCTTTCTCTGCATCCTTGCAAGAATTTGTTGTTTCTGGTCTTTGGATGTTGGCCATCCTTACTGGTGTGGGGTGATATCTCATTGTGATTTTAATTTGCATTTCCCTGGTAATTATCAATGTGGAGCATCTTTTCATGTGCCTGTTGGCCATCTGAATTTCTTCTTTGGAGAAGGGTCTGTTCAGATCCTCCCCCCATTTTTTAATTAGATTTTTTTATGAATATTGATGCATGTGAGCTCTTTATATATTTTAGATGTTAAAATAAGCCCTTATAGGATAAATTGTTTACAAATATATTTTCCTATACTCCCTTTTTGTTCTGATGATGGTGTCCTTTGCTGTACAGAAGCTTTTCAGTTTGATCTAGTCCCTTTTGTTCATTTTTGCTTCTATTTCCCTTGCCTGAGGAGATGTGTTCAGGAAAAAGTTGCTCATGTTTATATTCAAGAGATTTTTGCCTATGTTTTCTTCTAAGAGTTTTGTGGTTTCATGACTTATATTCAGGTCTTAGATCCATTTGAGTTTACTTTTGTGTATGGAGTTAGACAATAATCCTGTTTCATTTTCTTACATGTAGCTGTCCAGTTTTGCCAATACCAGTTATTGAAGAGACTGTCATTTCCCCATTGTATGTCCATGGCTCATTTATTGTATATTAATTGGCCATATATGTACAGGTTTATGTCTATGCTCTCTATCCTGTTCCATTGATCTATGGTTCTGTTCTTGTGCCACTACTAAATTGTTTTGATTACTGTTGCTTTGTAGTAGAGCTTGAATTCAGGGAGCGAAATCTCTCCCATCTTTGTTCTTCTTTCTCAGGATTGCTTTGGCTACTTGGGGTCTTTTGTGGTTCCATACGAATTTTAGAAGTATTTGTTCCAGTTCGTTGAGGAATGCTGTTGGTATTTTGATAGGAATTGCATCGAATCTGTAGATTGCTTTAGGCAGGATGACCATTTTGACAATATTAATTCTTACTACCCATGAGCATGGAATGTGTTTCCATTTATTGGTGTCTTTTCAATTTCTCTCATGAGTGGCTTGTAGTTTTCAGGGCATAGGTCTTTGACCTCCTCGGTTAGGTTTATTCCTAGGTATTTTATTCTTTTTGATGCAATTGTAAATGGAATTGTTTTCCTGATTTCTCTTTCTGCTAGTTCATCATTAGTATATAAGAATTCAACAGATTTCTGTGTATTAATTTTGTATCCTGCAACTTTGCTGAATTCAGTTATTCTAGTAGTTTTGTGGTGGATTCTTTAGGTTTTTTTATGTACAATATCATGTCATCTGCAAACAGTGACAGTCTTCTTCCTACCAATCTGGGTGCCTTTTATTTTTGTGTGTTGTCTGATTGCCATGGCGAGGGTCTCCAGAACTATGTTGAATAAAAGTGGGGAGAGTGGGCAACCTTGTCTTGTTCTTGATCTTAGAGGAAAAGCTTTCAGCTTTTCACTGTTAAGTCGCTGGGGTTTGTTTCTGACATAAATGCTAATTGTCTCCATGCATTTCAATAGCAAAGCACATTAAAGGGTGAGTTTACTTGAATTTTGAATATGTTTGTGAAAAATCTGTATATCATTTATTATTAAGAACCATCAATGAAAGGAAAAGCACATGAGTGTATGGCTTATAACTACAGCAAGTGTTTAATTTACAGTGTAAGTTTGAACATTACAGGAAAATTATTCATCACAAGGGACTAACACTATCTGAGTACATACTGTGTGTTGGGCCTGTTTCTGAGAGTTTTACATGTGAATCAGTGGGTCAGTTCTTTATAAAAGGCCCATGAGTTTGGTGTTACTATTCACAACCCTATTTTACAGATGAGAAAACTGAACAGCAGAGAGGGACATAAGTTGCCCAAAGTCACGGGACTAGCAAGGAGCTAACAAGCCTGTCTGTCTCAGGCAGCGAGGTTTCAAAGGCCGTTCTCCTTATTATAATTGAGTGTTTTCTCTTATGGGCACTGTCCAGTGTTCCTTCTGTATAAAATGGAAAGCACAAAAACTTTCAGCTTGTGAACAAGCATGCTGTAGTGCAGAAAAATGTTCTCCACATATTTCAAAATCTATGCACCGTGAATGGTTAAAATTTCCATGAAGCAGTCTTTGCCTATTTGGTAAGTACATAAAGATTTAAATGCCTTTGAATAGAAAATATATGGCAGGCTCTAAGGAGACTTTTAGAAGGGTACTAGTAAGGAGTTAATGAATATCTGGGGTGTAAGACAGTAATGACATTTTCAAGGCACTTAAGATGTAACAGCAGCTAAAAATATTACATTCATACCCGGCTTCTCCTCATTTTCAGGTTTCTGATATTCAAAAGAGCTTGAAAGCCCTTTGTATGAGCAAGATTACTTGATCCTGTTTACAACTAGGAAAAACCCTACATATTGAGCATTATATTTTAAATGTACACCAAAACCCATTATTACTATGACAACCTAGAAACATGGCTAAAACTGAAATGATAAAATAATAGTAACAGAAGTTTAAAACATCAACATACACTCAAGGGGAATAATTTAATCTAAATTTTGACTAAACATATTTTATTAAGAGTTAATTCTAAATTTTTATCATTGCAGTATCATCCCTATCAGTGGTTCTCAAACTGCTGATAAACTATTAAAGCATAGTAGCTGGAACATAATAAGAACTCAATAAAATTAGCTATTGTTATTACTATTCAAGATACACTGAGATCAGATCTCAGTGTATCTTTAAACATAGGGTTTATGGCCCTATCTCCTAAGATTCTGACTTGGATGCTTTGAATGATACTGATTTATATAAGTAACTGCATGTTTTGCACATGAGAATAAAGTGATCAGGAGAATAGACACAATATAAAGGTGCTACATATACTTTAATTTCAATGAAAATTAATCATGTTTACTTACTTTACTTTTTTCAATCCATTATCAACAGCCTTAAAAATCTTTCTGTACTTCTCAATTAGCACCTTTTTTTCAGAGGCTATTTTGTGGTCATATTAGTGCTATTTTTTTCTTATTCATTAATGTTGTAATCTTCCTTTGAATCAAATGCAAACTAATTTTCCTCTGCTCTTTGGAAGAGCTGGACAATATAATTGCTAAGATGACCAGCTCAGATCACGGGCATCTAGATTGGAACTATCACTACAGATAGTTCCCAACCTTCAGTTGGGAATGACTGGGCCGTGGCATATAGTGTCAAAGGTTATGCTCCGCCTCAGGCTTTGAATGGGCAGAGCAGAGTGGGGGTCAAAAGCCAGCCTTCCTTTCAACTCAAGTGTCCCAGTGTAGGACTGCCTGTCCAGGAGGGCTACTGTCTCTTTGATCTGTCAACCTAGAGTTCTGGTTATAACCTTTTAGTTATTTGGAGGCCTGGGGGTGGGGATGGGAAGGAGAGTCTTTTTTGATTCTCACAGGGCAAGAAAAGAATGCATCTCTACTCCTACAGAGGGCCCCTTTCCCTCTTCTTATCCTCACACCCCATTCAAATTTTGAAGGTAATTGGGGAATATTTACAGTGGTACAGAGTTGAAAAAATTGTGCCAATGTCATTTGGCAGAACTCAATGGCTGCCCTAGGACAGCTCAGAGAGGATCCCACACCAGAGCTCAGACATCTGCACCTCCCAGACCTAAACCCAGAGCCCTACTTCCTAAGGAGGTTTAGAGCTTGGAAATCTCATTCTATAACTCTCTGGGCCTTTTTCTCTATCTCTTGAATGAAGGAAGACTACCTCTGTGGCCTTTCCCAAATGTAAAATTCCATTTCATGAACTAATTTTGAAGATATTTCTTTTTAAAAATGTTTTAGACTTTGAAATATACTTAAGTTACCATTTTAACCCTTTTTAAGCATACAGTTCAGTGATATTTAGTACGTTCACATTGTTGTGTGACCATCACCACTATCCATCTCCAGAACTTTGCACTTTGCAAAACTGAAACTCTGTACCCCTTAAGGAAAAATGGGACTTTTCTTATAATGACACTTAGATGTTTGCCTAAGCTGCATTTCTACCATTTGTATTTTCTGTTGGTAGGGAAACTGGAGTGAAGAGAAGTCAGGTAACTCAGCGACATGCCATCAGAAATTTACTGCTGGTAAAGAAATTAGATTTTTTCGCTGCAGAATTTTCAAGCAGATGCTTTTATATTGAGCTTCATTGCTTTCAATTCAGTTCAACCAATGTATTGAGTGTCTACTGTGTGTTCAAGATAGACCAGCAGTATTGATCAGTTGGGCCTAAAGGAATGTGAATAATAGCAGAGACATTTAAAAGGAAATAGGCTGCAACTTAATGTGTTAGAAGACATAATAAGACATCATATAAATGCTGAAGAGAACAATATGGTCATTGTTACTATTAGCTTATTTTGCTGTTAAGCATTCCATTATGTTTATTTCCATTTCCTGCTGATGGGCTTTCATCTTGAAAAGAGCTAATCATGTGTTTGGGGCCTTTCCAGCTTGACAATGTTTTGTTCTGAAAGAGTGTGTGTGTGTGCTACAGCAATCTCAAACTTAGTCTGTTTGTCTCTTCTTTGACAATTTTGTGCGGTTTTCTGAGCAGAGTACTGCCAAACCTCATTGAGCTGATCTCAGTGTAGCCAGAATAGCATGTAATTCAAAGCAAGTGCCCTTCCCTGACTGGCTGATGCCCTATGGTTCTCTAACAGAAAAAAAGCAGGGTGTACCTTCCAACCCATTTCCTTCACATTCTCTGTTAAACTTCACAGAACTGTACTGTACTGTGGTCATTCTAAAGTCAACTTGTGTAGAATACATGGTCCTTAAAACCTCTGGACATCGCCATTCGCAAAGCTGAAATTGGTCCTTGTCATGCTAACATGAATGTACAACTGGTGACCACTTTGTATATTCAAGAGTGTGGAACTCAGAGATGCCAGAGCCCAGTCCCAGTGCTGCGGCGTGCTGATTTAACGAGGGCTCACTTCTCTATCTCTGAAATGATTACTAAGGCATTCATGGCAATGTGTCTGGATTCTAGTAAGCTGTGAAGCTGTATTCTCCTCCTGCTAGCCTGCAAATTATCCTCAAAGGGTATTTTTCCCCAGTGAACATGTTGGATAATCATGATTTTTCAAGTATTATTTTTTGGCACTTAAACACTAACTTACATAGGTGACTTAATTTTCCAGAATTGAGGGACATGTGGGAGTAACCCCCTACCATAATATGTGATCGCCTAAATGTTATTTTATGAGAATAAACAGACTGAGAAAATGTGGGCCTGAAGACATATAATAAAGACTTTCAGTTGAATATCATTCATCTGAATTATAATTATCAGCTTTTTTTTTTAGAATACCATAAATATAAATATTTCCCAGTGACCAGTTTGCCTGATGAAAAACAGGAGGAGGCATAAAGCATTTCCCAAGGGAGACTGGAAAGTTAACAACTAGTATCTAAAGCAGCCCCCCTCCCCTCCGCATCAAAACACTACTGCAGAGGACAAAAATGATTGGTAATTAACGACACAAGCCTTTTACGTGATATTAATCCCTTACTATTTGCTAGGTTTCGGTGGTTGCATGAAGGATGTTACATTTGCACGGGGTGCTGTCGTTAACGTGGCATCTGTGTCCAGCAGCGCTGTCAGAGTCAATCTGGATGGATGCCTATCAACTGACAGTGCTGTTAACTGCAGGGGAAATGACTCCATCCTGGTGTACCAGGGAAAGGGGCAGAGTGTTTACGAGACTGGGCTCCAGCCTTTTACAGGTAACATGGAAGTGCTGTAAAGGAAATGTTACACATCTCCTCCTCAGACCCTCTTTCCTCCCTGCCAGCCCATCACTAGTCTATTTGAGTAATATTTTAATCTTTCTACTTCTTATTTCCACTTAAGAATACCTGTATCGTGTGATAGGCTCCCATGAAGGAGGCTCTGTATATAGTGATTGGAGCCGGGGACGAACAACAGCAGCAGGTAAATATTATTTATTCTAAAATATGTATGCACACAGACACACGTTTTTGTCTGCATGTCTGTGTTTGTAAAGAAAAGGGAAGACTGATAGGCCGAAGCAGGTCACATGGTTGTACTCTCATGACAGAGCATGCCATGGTTCACCCATGTATCTTTCAATGGTTAAAATGCTTAGCAGAGAAGAGCTTTTGTTTTGCAAGTATTTAATAAGTATTTGCTCAGGCTTGATTCTTTTCTCTTCAGGTGCAGGAAAGGAGTTCAAGTTTTCCTGAGGATTTAATAGGCCTGTATCTACAGTAATGTGTCTTAAGGGCAGAGCACCTGTATAGACTGCACAGACCCCAAGAAGCTAATGTCAGGATTAGCCTGTAGGTGGGGGTGGCCCCTTCCTGCCGCTGTCTCTAGAGACCACGTGTGAAATTTGCACCCTGGTTGAAAGCAGATGTGTTTTTTATCACTTTGCGGCAGATGTTTGCCATGGTGTTGACTATTAGGATCTTAGAATGACTCTCCCAGGAAGGAAATTGCTGATTGGCTTAATTTTTTTGAGTTGGAGGGGAAACAGCTAGGAGATTGAATATATTAGAGCTAATATCAGGCAACTGATTTATTTATTTATTTATTCTTAAGGTATCATTGATATACAATCTTATGAAGGTTTCACATGAGCAACATTCCAGTTAAACTGCATTCACCCCTATTATCAAGTCCCCACCACATACCCCAGGTACAGACACTGTCCATCAGCATAGTAAGATGCTATAGAGTCACTACTTGTCTTCTCTATGCTATACCAGGCAAATAAATGATTTATAAGTACTTTGTACTTCTGAATACCACCACAGAAAGGTATTCATCATGCAAAGTTCTGAATTTTGACGCAGCAGCCTTCTCTCATTTTGGGCCAAATATTTCTCAGGAAGTCAGATACATTTCCATATGATTGCCAGTTGTATCTCTTGAAGAAATTTTGTCTTTAGCCAGTCACAATTTGTCTACAGATGTGTTTTTCATCAAGATATTCTCTCGTACTTATTATCAGTCATGGGTTACTAACCCAGGCATCTTTTAAGGAATCTTCTTAATTTAAATGATAATTAAATACTGAGATGGGCTACTAACAATAGTTTTCAAATCTCTCTGCCTGAATATTTTCCAGAAGACAACTTGACACTTTTCCAGGATGATTTAAGTTATCATCTATTTATAGACAAGACAATGAACTGAATGATCTCTTAAAATCCTTTTCAACTTCAGCTCTTGGAAAAAGCTCTGATATAAAATATTAATTTGTTATGGCATGTCCTTTACCCCTACACTTTATTAACAAATGCACTATAAAGTCTGCTTTCAGTCTCATTTAACAACATAAGTAGGAGTCTAGAAAGTGCATGCTTATGCAGCTTAATAGTCCCCAATTTGAGTACCACCGAGGAAGGATGCAAATAGAGCTCTGAATTTATAGCAATGATCTGACCACAAAGTCTTACACCATAAATTCATATTTATAATCTGACCACAACACTGAGCAGCTACATGCTCCCAAGGGTTGGAGAATAATTGCACTATTTAATTATTTTTTAGTCAGTTTTGCTCTGTCCCTTATGAGAAGGCCATCTGTTAGACCGTACTGTACTTTCCCGGTACCACATTTCAGAACTAATAAAATCCCTCCCATTGTCCCTTTGCTTGCAGCCTGATTGTGCGGCCTGTGTGTTTTCTACAGGCGCCCATGGTGCCTAAGGCAGGCAGTGTCTCTCCACTTCTGTGCCTCCTCCCATACTTTAGGTTGACTTTGTTTCCTTCAAAACCATCCTGTTTGACTGGTCTGAATGAGAAAGTCAGAGAAGGAAGATGTTTGATGTGGGCAAACCAGAGTGATCTTCACTGGCAGGGAGGGCTCAGGGGTCCGCGAGTAGTTAGCACGGGTCTTTCATCCGTCACCCTGACAAGGAGTTCCTTAGGCTTTTTCTCAGTGTCCCCAGTGCAGTCAGCTGTGATGAAGTTTTTCCTGATCAGAACCGTAGAAAGATCTAATAAATAGTTAAAAGTTATAGATTTTTTAAATTAGGGTACCCGGCCTTTAAGTGAGGTATAGCAGTTCCTTAAAATTTCCTGATTTTCTGCAATACTCTGAAGAAAATGGGTCTGAAAATCGTTTTGTATAATCTCAAGGGCACCAGATCCTCTACTCCCCAAATTCCATTAAGAATGTATCCCGTATATCATATCTGGTAGAACATTGCTTTTTTAAAAATTAATTTGAGAAACAATTGAATCTAGAAAATGAGATCAGACATTCAAGTGCAATACAATCACATTTGTGATATTTTTTGGCTAATATGTTGAAGATATAAAAGTGTCAAAGCACTATGTATAATAACAGTCTAATTATCCTGCTTCAAAGGGGTACATCATTATATTGTTTAAACTTGTTATCTGCCTACCATCCACCTCCTTCTTTATGAGTGATGTTTAAAACATGTCAGATACATTAAATGTTTTTGGAAAACCTGGACTAGACTTGAAAGAACGTTATGTCGATGGAGTTTTGATGGCTCTGAAATATCGCTTAAACTGAATGGCTCAAGACGTGCAGTCATATTAAATCAATGCTGAAAAGTTACAACTCTAATAAATTGTATTTATGCTAATGGTTGAGTCTGATTTACTGCAGCCATTAAAAGTGAAAAATAGGGGCAATAGTCTTCTCAGAACTGCCATTTTCTCTATTTTCTCTTTCATCCTTTCACAGCTCCACAAAGTGTGCCAACTCCCTCAAGAGTTCACAGCATAAATGGATATAGCCTCGAGGTGACCTGGGATGAACCTGTTGTGGTTAGAGGCGTAATAGAGAAGTACATTCTGCGAGCCTACAGTGAGGATGACCCTGGAGCACCCCGCATGCCCTCTGCCAGTTCAGAGTTGGCCAATGTCAACACCTTCACAGGTAAAGGTGATTCCTTTGAGGAGTAGATCTTACCAATTTTCTTTTTGCTTTGACTTTAAATAAAAACATTCTTCAAAGTTTTGTTCCCTAAACATTACACATTTATATGTTTTGCCCAATTAAATAGAAGAATATCTAATAAGATGGAAGGCTGTATCCACTTAGGATGAAAAGGATAATTCTATAATGTTCATCAACTCTTATGGATAGCTTTATTACAAGGTTGACATTCTCTCTGGCCCCAAAAGATTAGGTCAAAGGTGGCTATTGCCATTAAATACTCTGTAGGCATCATTTAAGAGTCCTGTGCATGTATACAAAACCAGCTTACTTATTTCACCAGGCAAAAATTTACTCTTTGGGACTAGCCTGAGTTCACAGCACCATTATTTATTGTAAAATTGTTGATTAAACCTAATTATGTCAAGGCAGAGGAGGGTGAGAGCAGCAGCAGTTTGACTGGCAAACCAGTGAATCAATTTCTCACGGTGCAGCATGGCATGCAGAAGGACCCAGGTACATACACATCACACACATGTGTCCCTACTCAAATCATGTACGCATAGTAAGACAGAAGTTTTCAGTTTCATGAAATGTTGCAACACATCTAAATGGAAAGTCAAACTGAAACCTTTGACCAAAAAAGTAAAATGCATCAACAAGTATGATAGGAAAAGTTTTTTTTTCTCTGTCAAAGAATCTTACAACTTGAAAATTAATACGGACTTTAGAGTAGCCTTAATTATTTTTCCAACATGTATCTCTCTGTCAAACCCCTCAAGCCTCTAGGTCCTGTTTTAGATTCCTTACAGTCTATAGCTCAAATAAGCAACAAATTTTTAAAAATCTTATATCTGTCACTTCCTGCTTCCCTATTTTACCCACCTAATAAAACCCAATCTGATTAAAGCCCACAGTTCACCTTTTCCCAGGCTGCACACTGAAGCTAAGCAGGCTGGGGAAAAAAAAAAGTAGTTTGTCAAAAATTCTCTGTCCCCATTTTCAAATGGGCACTCAGAAATGATGCCAAGCTTACCTTATTTCTATAATAAGCAACTTCTTCCCTCCCCCTCATTAAGTATTTTGTATTTTACCAGACTGAGTGCTAACCTTCCTTCCCCATCCCACTCAGCTCATGCTCTTATGTATTAGATCATCTTAGACACCCGAGAAGAAACAGAATCTGTCATATAGGATTTGTCAATTTCCAACTGCCAAATATATACATTAATTGCATTTTTCCAACTGATAAGGTTATTAGGGGTTAAATGAATTTAATGTATGCTACCACCAAAAGTGTATAATCAACTGGCATTTGGAAAAACTGACATTCCCAACAGACATCTCATAATATTTAAATTTACCATATCCAAACCTGAGCTCCTTTGTCTCCTGCAGTCCCAATATCAATAAATCACACACTTTCCCCAATCCCCCCAGTTAATCAAGCTTGAGAATTTTTCTCAACTTTTCCCATTTTCTTCATACTTCATACCCATTTATTAATCCATTTTCAAAACTATTTGTTAAATTAATCTCTCTTTCCCTGCATCTGCTGCCCAAGTTAAACCAGTATCACCTTTTACCTGGGCAACTGCTGTACTTTTATTTTTCCCTATCCCTACGGTGAATTCATCCCACAGAGCAACCAACCAGCTCTCACGTCCTTCTCAGAATCCTTCAGTTGCTTTCTATTGCCTCCCTCCCAATCTCATTTTGTCTTGGTCTCTCCTTATTTTCTGGGCATTGAACTTTTCCTGTCATAATTCGATTAACTAAAAAAAAAGTCCATATGTAAATCTTTGGAGGAATTCCTAACAATGATGGCAGGATAAATCCCTCAAAATGGAACAACTGGGTCAACAGCTCTTAAAGCACTATATATACAGTCTTGGACTTTGAAGTCAACCAGACATTGATACAAATGTCTACTACCCACCCTCTCTGTGACTTTGGGGAAGTTATGTGTCCTGGATCTTTCTTTAACATCTTAGCCTGCAGCGTGGGAGAAGAATATTCAGAAGAATACTTAAAATATTAAGTGATACAGTATTCCAACTTTAACACTTTTTAGCTCTGTAATCTTGAACAAATCAAATAACATCTGTGTTTTTCTGATTCCCTGTAGGTAAAATGGGAACAAGGGGATGACTGCCTACCTCTTAGGATAGCTAGGAGGTTTAAATGGATCCACGTGTATCTAGAGCACACAGAACAGCACTTGACACATGGATTGCATTGTATAAATGTTAGCTATCAGATGTTTTTAATGGGTGTAGCACAATGTTTAACATATGGTAATTTCTCTACAAAGGATAGTTATTTGTATGCCGCCAAATACTTGCCAAAAAGGCTGTACAAAATAAACTCCCACCAGCAGGCAGAATGCAAGATTGTACATTTCATTTCATCCTCGTTGAAAACTTCGACAGTTAAAAAAGTTTTGCAGGAGCTGTAAACAGGCACCCAGACCAAATAGATATTTTTTAAATTATAAATAACAATATCATTAAAAAAAAAAGTTTTGCAAATTGTCAAACTACATCATAATGGTGTTTTAATCTGGTTTATTTGATTACTAGAGACATTGAGTATTCTTCAGTGTTTACTGGTCATTTGTGTTTTTAGGGCATGCCTAGGAAGTTTCATTGTCAGTCTTTCTATTGGAGGTTTCACGTTTCTCATTGATCTAAATATTTCTTTATGTGTTAGGAATATTATGTTTGCCTTATGTATTATAAACCCCACATTTATCATTTTTTTCTTTTATTTTGATTTGCATTTTTATGTGCAGATTTAAATAAAAATTCTGTAGTCAACATAATGTTGCTCTGGGAGGAGAGGGTTCTCTGATCTGGGCAAGTTCACTATGAATTCAATGAGACCGAATAAAGACAAGGGGAAGTTCAGAGTTAAGAGGGCCTCATACCATGTTTATTCTCATGACAGTAGCTCAAAAGCCGGAGTCTCATCCGCCTGGTGGTGTACAAGCGACCGGCAGCACCTCAGTCTCTTTCTGGCTCTGGGGCTGCTCCCCCGTGCTCCCCAGCGCAGGGCTCTCTGCTCCCTTCCTGGCCCTGGGGCTCTGCAGCTCTGCCCCCTGCTTCCTCTTCTCTGCTCGGACAGCTGGACAGCTCTCCCCTTCCCAGCCGCAGGCCCCTGGAGAAACTCTGTGGGCGGGTCTGTACGGTGACTGGCGGGCCAACCAATTATCTCCAAGGTGCTCCTGTTTCCTCTCCGCCCCTCCCCTGGGTGGGTACTCCCGTGACTGAGGGGCGGCTCTGTGGGGTTGGGGGGCTGAACAGCCTGCTGTCCAGCAAACATCCTGTCGCCCATGTAAGAGTATGCAAACATGCTCTTTTATGTATACAATGGACAATATTAAAGCCAGGAGAGAATCCTGGTCATGAATTTCCATTTCCTCTACATGTATCATCCTTTAAAAATTTTTGTTAATTTTCTATGTGTAATTTGAAAAAAAAAATAGTTCATACTCTCTATTCAGAGTAGAGTAATATTTGTTTATATTAGATATTGTTTATTTTGGATATGCAATATTGATAATATATAATATAGTTCTCTGAAGTAGTGATTCTAAATTTGAGGTAAATCAAATGTGAAGCTGGGGGCAGAGAGGCTTTTGAAATTATAGTAGCTTCTCCCATGATTATGAAGGATGTCATCCTGGAAGAGAGACCCTGTGAGATGGAAAATCAGTGCAGTATATTACTGGACGTTATAATCAGGTCAAGGTATACGAAGAGAAGGAAATTAGAGAACCACTGACCAGTGTTACTTATTTTTATAAACCCAATGTATAAACAACTAATTAGAAAAGTCTCAACTACTGATGTTAATTATTGTCAATATGCAATTATTATCCATATGCAACAATTGTCAGTGCAAATGCACAGAAAACCTTGTTTGTATCTTTCCTCTTAATACCTTTATATTCATTATTTATATTTTAGCCTTCAAAGTCACATTTTAGGTCAATTTATGTAAATAGAAATATAGTTTGATTTAGTTTTATATTAAACTTGAAGTCCTTTATCTTTTAGTATGGGAGTTTAATTCATTCACATTTGTTTTACAATTTGTGTAATTTCTCTGATTTCTGCCACCATATATCATGCTTTCCAGTTTTGCTATTATTGTTTATTAATCCTTTTTTTCTGCTATTCTTTGTTCTTGCCTGTTAAAGACTATGAATTCTTTAACAGTTTTCTCCTCAAGGGTTTTTAAAATGTATCTGCAGTTCACCATTGTGAAATGAATAGATAAGGACATATGTAGAAGGTAATCTTAATGATTGTGGAGAACTCTGGTGTTGCCAGGTGGATTTTTATTGTGCGGAATCAGGATATTGGAAGGAAGGTGAATTGAGAGGCACCAACCCTAGGTTAAATAATTGTCAACATCAGAGGATGTCACAGAAAATAAAAAAACAAATAATAGAAAATGAAAGGGAAGGGCTGTGAAAGTAGAGCTAGAAAGCTAGCTTTGGTGGAGATATTAGGGGTATATGGATTGATTGGTGGCAGCTGCTTTGCCATTTGGTTGAGAAAACAAGGTGCTGAGAGAGAGAGAACAATAGATATTGTAGCTTATGAGCAGTTTTGCTATTGATCTTGAAAATAATCACCCTTTTTTAGCATTTCTGCGGTGGCTTTTGTTGAGATTTTAATGTTCAGTTTTGGTTGTTAGAGTGGTAATTATTAAATGAAACAATGCTAATACTGGATGCACAAGACAGTTTAACTTTATTTGTTCATAGAGTTCTTTACCAATTAAGTTTTCAGAAAATGTGTTGCTGTCTTTTCATTAATTTTTTCTCTTATGTAGCAAGCTCTTACTCTACAGATCTAGGTCTTTGGCTTAGGAAGTTTGCTGTTGTATATATTATCATTACTTCAAGTAAAAAATAGCAGTTTTCAATACTGCATATTTCTTTGTAGTTTGTTCCTTGTATTTTAGCTGTCCAGGACACAGCTTATAGCATCAAATCGATCTAGGTTCAAATCCCAACTATGTCACTTGATAGCTGTGTGATTTCAGGATAATTTAGAAACCTATCTTTATATTGGAGTTTCCTCTTAGAAAGACTGGAGGTAAAACTTTATGTTACAGCATTGTTGTGAAAGAAAATGAATTATCTACATAGAATATTATTCTCAGAAACATTCATGTAGTAAGTGTCCAATTAATTGTGACATTTACACTATTCATTCTCTGAATTCTAGGTTATTGCTTCGTTAATTATTTCCCTTTAATTTTCTAATTTTTGAACTATTGATTTGCTCTTTGGAACTTTGAAGATGATTTTTTTAATTCTTCTGTTTCAGTCTTCTGTATGATTGCATTTGTCAGCTTGTTTTGATTTCTGCCCACCTCTCATTCTCAATTTTCATTCCTGTTGTTTACCACTTACCTTCTGTCTCTTGTTTAATGGATTCCAAGTCCTTTTAGAGCTTATTAATAGCATAAAACTGATGATTTAAAAATTTTACAGATTTCCTAAATTAAGTCCTCCCTGAAGCATAATAGTCTTCCATAATTTGAGTGCTATGATCTCTTCTTCTTTTTGAGTTACAGCTGGTTTTTTCCAATTGGCTAAATGTCTCTCCTCCCCACCCCCACTTCCATAGTTCACCTGCCCCTTCCCTACATTTATCTTCAGACTGGATGTTTGCTCAGAAAAATGAAGGAATTTGAAAATCATTTTACCGGGTACCAACTTCTGTTAATACAAATCTTCCCTGGGATTATGACAGGATCAATCCAGGAACATTTGCATTAGTTTCACCTCAGTGTGTCTCACCTCCCTTCATCCCAGTATTTGGTAAAGGAGGATGCTGAAAACTTGTGGGCATTTTAAACCCAGCATGGTATTAGGTTTGCCCTGAATTCCCCATCAAGTAGCTCATTTGTCTTTGCCTGACGTCCTCCCAGCTTTGTTTAAAACTTTGGTCATTTCATTGGTAGTGTAAGGTAGGAGTCGTCAACCATGCTTGCACTCCGAGCTGCCTGGAGAGCCTTAAATAATCATACTGCCAGGCCCTGTCTACAGAGTCCACTCTTTTGGTTTTGAATGTATGCTGGGCTTTGGTATTTTTAAAGTGTCCACAGATAATTCTGTTACACAGCCAGCATTGGGAAGCACTGTTACAGGGAGGAGTTTGGCACTAGTGATCAAGCCTCAATTTCACCCAGAAATTCTTGACAACTTCCACCTACCAACTGAAACTTGAAAATGAAGGACAAGGAAAGATAAATGTATCAAAATGATAAAATATTAAAAGTAAGCAGATAGATGTAGCAAAGGAAAAATCACAGAACAACAAATATTAAGTGAATTGATTATTGGGAAGAAGTGGAAACTTAGGGTCAGACTTACAAAATGCAGAAGACAACAGAAAACCAACAACAACACATTAACTGGAAGAACAGAATAGTGAGACAGCGTATTTACCATTCATAGATTTGGCTACCAGAGGATTAAATGAGACAAACCCAATAGCAATGGAGATCCAAGGGTTAACAGCCCTACTCAGGAGCCAATGGGCCCCTCAGAGCCACAGGGTTGGATTTTGGGCCCTCTAAAGGCCCGGGTTCAGAGCAGGGAGTTCTTGAAAGTTCATTTCCTCAGCTGGAGCCTCAGGGTAGAAAGCCTTGCAGTTATTACTCCAGTGTATCTTTAGACTTGTTGCAAAGGGCTCCAATTAACTCTGCTCTAGCTTTTGCTGATGTTTCCCTCCAGCCCTGTGACCAAGCACCGCTGCTGCCCAGAGAGACGGTCCTGCCATTTCCCTTCAAATCAAGGGCTGCTCAGAAAAAGACTCATTATTTGATTTGAAATCATGTCAAGAAAGAGCAGATTCAAGAATTAGCATGTATACAATTCTTCTTATTTTTGTTTCTTCTTTAAGATATTAAACCTGTAAACTTAATTATCAGCATAATAACTATAGCACCTGGCATAGTGCTAGGGCTATAATTTGTACACAGAATATACTTTCTCAGTTTTATTGTTGTATGACATTGAGTTAAAGTCGAGGAGTTATAGTCCTTCCTCAGATAGAATAATAAATAATAATAATTACTATTTATTATACACTGTAGTTTAACAGAAGAACCAATAATAATAATCTTCCAGATGACCCAAATAAATCTAAATTTATGGGTGAAAAATAAATGAAAGACATTTTAATTTATAATACAACTGATAGGACAGCTTTTGCTACTAAAACTGGTTCAGTCCTCATATGCAGTAGACTTTAATCTTCTACCTTTAGAAATTGGATTACATACTGAAAATCCATGTCTTGTTTTTCTTTCTCATCTACAGCTAGGATTAATAATGATGAATCTCAACTTTATTGGTCTTAAGGACATTCCTGGGCTGCTTATAAAAAATGCATATTCTTGAGTTCCGCATGCCAAAATCTGTATACTTGGGCTAGGATTTAGAAATCTGCATTTAATCAACTACTCCAGTTGGTTGTCTTACAGAATATCTGTGAACACCATAGTGAAAAACCTAGTCATGAGAGCAATGGTCAGGTGAGAAGGGATTGTTTTCCCTCCCCAGAGCAGTGCTAAGGGCAAGTTAGGAAACATCCAGTGTAAGTAGGACCTTTGTCACTTGGGGGCAGTGCTTCTGAAAGTTGCCCCTGGAAAGAAAGTGAGAATTGCTTAGGATCTTGGCAAAATGCAGATTCTAATTCAGTAGGTCTGCGGAGGCCTTGCAAGAGAGAGTCTGCATTTCTAAGAAGTCCAGCCCTCCACCCTTACCCTGTGATGCCTTGTAGAAAGTCAGGGAGAACACTATATGAGAAATGGAAAAACAAACAAACAATAAGTTATAAGTGGCAAGATGCCTATTAGGTTAGAGAACAGAAGAGACCCATGCATGCAATTCAGTGAATGAAATATAATTGTAATTTTGTAAGAGAGTCTGTTCTACATGTACTTAAGTTACAAACATTTAACTGCATATTTTGGAACTGGGGAAGATGTGAAGTCAAGAAAAAAACAACTTTTAAAATAATTGCATTGGCAAAAGATGCTATCCAGTCCTGCAGCTGTCAGTGTCTGTTAGCTGGGAAGAATGTGTGAATGAGTTAAGGTTTCCTAACCACTGACAAAAAAGTAAAACTCATTGTTGGGGTCCCTGCAAAAAGGATGAAAAGCCAAGAGCCTTAGAGATTTCTGGACTAGGGAAGAGTTAGAGGCATATCCAAAACCCAATGTACTGTACTTTATGGGCCTTATATGGAGTTGTCAAGGGTACTTTAAATCATATGTGATTTTTGCTTCTGCCTGACTCTGGAATTTAACCCCAGCCATCAGTCATTAGTAAGTAAGATGCTACTCTTTATGTGTATGTGCCTGTGTATGTATATGTATATGCACCCATATCATATATAATATATGTTATCTATGATATAATCCTTATTATATTTATTTGAGAACCTTGAAGAAAAATGACTAGAGTAAAAACTTCCATCACTATTTATCTAGGATATGCAGGATTTTTTATTCTACTAAAATTCTTTTTCTACAGTTGTTAAAACTGCCTGTGGATGCTCTTTGTGCACCCATTTTACTTCTTCACTTGACAGTAAGCTCCTGGAAGACAAGTGTTATGTTTCATAGTTATTTTAAGTCATATTCAGTACCTTGCTCAAGGTAGGTGATCAATACAGTTTTCTGAAAGGGATGAAGGAAAAGGGAAATGAATAAATACAGCTTTCTGGTTCTATCCCTGTAGTTAAGGCAATGTTAATATTGTTTTATCTTGCTGAGTATGGAACAATTGGTTCTTACTAACGTCTTACCAGTGCTGTAGTTTTCAAATTTTACACAATCATATACAGAGCGATCACAATTTAAATATATATGGAATTTAATGTGTATATTCCCAATGGAAAAAATGTTGGTAGGTAAATAGAATCTAAAGATTAGTTCCAAAATCTACACCTCATATTTACAATTAAAAATAATGGAAACTAATACTGCTGCAATGCTAATGATTACACAGAGCAGAAAATATTCATTTACTAAAAACAAAAACAGTATCTACTATGTTCCACGCTAGTGCTAGATTCCACCCACCATTGTGATCTGCCCTTTTTTTGGTAATATGTTTTAGTTTTATAAAATACACAGAACAAGCAATCTGCTTTTATAGCACCATGATATCGCCCAAGCACACCCTCTAAAGTATAATATTATGTTAAAAAAAAGAAAGTTTTATGGGGGAAAAACAGCAAAGAAAAGTTTTTCATTTTAAATTAATTTCACTTGAGAGTCAGAAAACCCAAAATAACAGTAACTTAAACAAGATTAAGTTTTTCTCTCTCTCTGGCAATAGGTGTTTACACTTAGTCAGTGTAGATTGGTATGTTCAATGCCAGAGACTCATATACTTTATCTTTTTCTAATGCCACACTAGGGAAAAGACCTTTGCCTCATGGTCCAAAATGGTTGCATGAGCTGCAGCCATCCAGTCTGGTTTCCATCCAGCAAGAAAGAGGGATGGGTGAAGAAGGATAGACACATTCACTTTAAAGACATATTTCAGAAGTTATTTCCCCATCTCTGGTTACATTCTATATACTTATGTGTATGCTAGGTATAGCCACTAAGTTTATAGTCATATGGTATACCTAGCTCCTGGGAAATCTTGTCCTTATTTAAAGTAGCCATTTGTCCAGCTGACAAATCTTTTTACTTTACTGTGGAATAAGAGGAAGATACATTAAGAAAGGCATTTAGGGGTCTCTGCCAAAAGGAAAACTTCAGAAGTTAATTTTAAAAATGCATTTTACCAGTATTATTAAAAGATGAATTTTGAGGAAGTCTTTGCAGTTTTTAACAGCACTCCCTAAATTAATATTGCAAAATTGTAGTTTATTACAAACTATTTCTTTAAATGTAAATCTTGAAAGAAGTAAGTTTGAAAAAATTTCACAGGACAAAAATATGGCCTATGACATAAATAGTAAAAATAGAAATGATGTAATGTTCCTGCTTAGCTAATACAGAAGCATTTCATTAGGTAATGTAGTGTTGATGAGTTAATAGCTTTGTCTAACTCTCCTGAACTGAATACATAATGCGCCTGAACTACTTGTGCATTGTAAGATCTTCAGATAGACCTTTTTACAAGTTTTTCATTTCATTTAATGCAGTAAGAATTTGCAGGGTAGGATGTGGATTTCATTCTGGCCACATGTTGTACTATGGCTGAAAATTATGGCAATATATAAATTTTATATATATTTAGAGTGAATATCAACTAGGCATGTCTATAATGTTGCAGTACTTTATATAAATACTTCAAGGCTACCAATCAGATTTCATAAAGAAAAGGAATGGTTACCCCATTTTCTGTTTTTTAATTTTTATGACCATTTTATATTTGTAACTACTAAAAAAAATCACATATGTATACATACATGTAGTGTGTATATTTATCAAAGTCCAGCGTTGTACTCAGTAACACACACATACACACATTCACTGGTAAGCATTTCTTATGAATCACTTGTTTTTGTAAGGAATTATTATAGGCATACACACTTAGTCATTTGTGGGGATAAACATGTTTCTGTCTGAACACAGTAGGTTTTAATAATGAACTTATTAACACATTTTAAGGTTTATTTTAAATTAAGTACTTGCTATAAAAAGTGTGCTACTACTTTTAGTAATATTTCTTCAACCCATTTTTCTCTTTTTTGTGGAACTGGGGCTTAGGTTGAATGGCAAGAACAATGATTTTGAGGTCAGAAGACTAGGTTCTAATCTTGGCCCTGCTATTAGATTTGAGCAACATATTTCACACCCTGACTACCAGCAGCCCCCTCTGTATGGTGGGATTATAGTGTCGGAGGCTTTGGGCAGGGGACCTGAACTCTGACTGATAAAGGATACCTTTCATTTCTCTTTCTTTTCCTCCTGTCTCCTTCTCTGCCTCCATGCTTAGTCAACTCCTAAATTTTCTCGGAGAGTTCTAATAATTTCTATGTCAGCCGATTATGTTAGATAAAGAGTTAACATTGGGGGAGGGGGATAGCTTTGAACCTATTACAGAGCTAGAACGAAAATGACAGAGACTCCAGTTCTTACCATGAAGGCATTGATTAAAAATTTGAAGTTAGATGTAAGCCTGAGAGAATCTTCACTGGATAATGCTTTGAGGTCAATGGCAATCACTGTTTACACCATTCTCTAAGACTGGGATTAGAACCTGTATTTATAAAGAAAATAGAAGAATTTTTTTTTCCTATTGGTAAGTATCAAAATATGTTCAGTTTTGGATCCAAGGTAAATGATATCTGCACCTTAAAAGAAGTCCAGTTGAAGGAAATTAAGTCTAAAATATTAGAGTTCCCAACGGATTACCTTAGATTTGGGGTAAATGCATTTACTGTTCTACCTTTTGGTTGAAACAAAAATGGACTCATTTATTTTACAGATACTAGAAATCCTTATTTTCATTGAAAATATTACCAAAAAACACAACAGTAACAAATTGCCACCACTCTAAGCTATTATGAACCAGAAGAGAAGCATCCTGGGTGTTTCCAGATCTCTGTTAGGCCATTACATTCTCATCCCTATTTAACAAATGTCATTATTCAGTTTCATGGGGTCTCCGTGTGTCAGAATGTCTGTGTTGGAACTTTAATTTATTTTCAGAGGCTCCTTTAAGTGGGCAGAAAGCTTGGCAGGGTAGATTGATTTACTCTCTCTCATTCATCTACCAGTTTGGTTTGCAGGTCAAAACTTATTCTGGAATGTATACTTAAAAATTAGAATTTATCAGCACTGCAGCAGAAGTCTCCTCCCCTTCTGCTGGCCTTCCTCTGGATGGGTTTCTTTTAGAAAGTGGGTCCTTCCTTTATGTGTCCACACAGCAGTGGCAGTCCTGCCTGTGTGGTATCCCTTGCCAGATGGCCCTCTTAATAAATGCCTTGCCCCTGCCCACCCTCACCTTCTTGATCCAAATGTAAAGTGCCAGCAAATAAATAAGACAGTTGTACTCTGATGAATTCTCTTGAGATGGAGGAAAGCCCCAGGGAGAGGAAGCGAGAAGCAGCTTTTCTGTTTGCTGAACTGCTCCTAATTACAGGCCAGTGGGTAGAAGACACTGCTAAGATCATAGATAATTTAAAGGTAAAGACGAAGTGAGAACACTCGTCTCCATTTTATTCCAAATGCCTTTGCTATCATGAAAACACTTTTGGATCGTTGGAGCCCATGTGAGATATTGTGCATGATCTTTGCAAAGGGATCACAGACTTTGCACTCGGCATAGGCGAATGCTGTGTGCAGATTTCACCGCCCGACTCGAAAGTGCAACGGAAATGAGTGGGTAATGAGAGCAGAGCCGCCAGTACTGTAATTGAATTAAAAGCTGGGTGACATCAGTGCAGACACCTGTCCAATTACAGACAGGCCAAGGTGTTTACCATTGCTGTACAAGCGATGCGAAGATGACAGAAATCTTTCCGCCCACAAATTAACATAATGAAGGAGAACAGATTACCGTGGACGCCGGCCAGACACCTAGGTTGGCAGCTGGGGGTGGGGTAGGGGAGGGAGGAGGAGTCTGCTCAAGTATGTAAATAGAAATAGACTCTCCCTTCTTCTTCTCCAAAATGTGTTTGGCCATAAAAGCGATGCCCATTTTGCTCTGTGTTTCAGGCTCCCTTCTCCAGGAAGAGCATTTTTACTCGTCTGCGTTTAGTCAGATGAGTTAATCACCAAATTTCAACGTCCAAGCTGACTGTTGTTTTCCTGCTTCTCAGCATACAGGGTTCTTTAGGGGCACAAAAGCTTGCACAGCTGGTGTCTGCTCCACACTGATTTTCTCTTAGGTAGTCAGGCTGCTTCCAACTATTAATATTTCTCTTTCACTCTTTTGAAACTTGAGGTTAGGGCAGAGGAAACAAAGTGTTGGAAATAATCATCTATCAGTTAAAAGAAATGATGTGTGTTCCTTTGCTGGCCCCCTGGAAAGGGTAGGGTGGGGTTCTTACAGTGCAGAGGACGGCTGAGTGGTGCTAAGAAGATGAAATCTTCATTTTTCGGTCAAGCATTAGGTGCCTACTTTTGGTAGACCATCGTAATAGCTGCTAGAAAACAGGGCAAATAAAGGAATAAAAAGACATGCCCTCTGCATTCAAGCAGTTCCCCAAATCATTGGGAGGGACTTTTGAATTGCAGGCTCCAGGACAAGGCTCTTCCCTCTGCTGGGTGGAAATCCTCAGAACATAGTCTGGAGCCACAAGCACTAGAGCTCTTGAAGTTTCTACTGTGATGTGCTTCCTTCCCTTAAATCGAGTCCAGTGAGGCCCACAGGACCGCAATTCAAAGGGAATATTTTTACTTCAAACTCCCTTGGTGTGACATGTCAGGATTTCTCAACGTTAAGCATTAATGCAAAATGCATTATCGCTTAGCAGTGGGAGTTCTGATCCTGCTGGTGCCAATGATTTTAATCTGGATACTCCTGTGTTTCAAGGGATACTAACACTTTTAAGACATCAATAATGCTTGCTTTATGTTTATTGAATGTTTTTTCAGCTTGCCTTCTTCCATTATCAAAAAGGACTGGCAGGTTTCCTGACATGGTTGGGACCATTTTCTGATTTCACAGAGTATTGTGGCTGAAAGGGAACTCACGAGGTCATCTGGCCTGCCTAGAGGTAGGGACAGTCTCAGATTCAAAGGAAAAAAACAAACAAACTGCTCTATGATGTCCCCAAAGCAAGAGATTCATATGCAAGCTAACCTTATAAGTTCTCACCGTCAATATATACTTCTTTATTTTAAACATCCCAAGGGTCAGAAAGGGAATTGACCCACTTTCTCTTGCTGTGCAACCTGTGGACACACAATATATGCCACCTATTTTTTTCTTTGTCTAGAATTGCTTTATAAATATGTCACACTGTATATTTTTCAGTATTCTTTTGAACATGATACTGAAATATACTTTCAATGAGGTATCCTTTTTTTTACCCTTTGTTTTCATTAAATATACCTCTCCTATCATCTTGGACTGGGAAGTTTGGATCTTATAAATGCCTTTGTCTACTTGGCATATTTACAGGCATTTTGCTTTATGTATTAATCTCTCCATTATTATCTTAGGGTCCTTCCAGCTCTAATGTTTTCTTAGGTCAGAAACCTTGTAGAGGCCAGTTGTATTCCTTACTGCCTTTCTCGGAGCCATAAAGAAGAAAAACTGATAAATACTTTTTGAAGATAGTATTTTGTCATACTAGCAGTACTATTATTTATTTATTTATTTTTTCTGGGGAGTATATAATCTAAGGATGACTCTGACACTCAACCCAATCTATTCACCGATTTGTAGGGATCAATCCAAGAAGGGTGACCTTACTTAGTCATAGAGAGAATATGTGTATTTTCTTTCTTTGGAAAAGGAAAATTTTTTATGCATCAACTTGAATCCATCCTGGTAAACTCTCCATACTGAGAGACAAAAGAGAAAAGCCACATGCCCCAGACAATAGGATGTCTTGGTCATTATGCTGATTTAGTAAGCACCACTCAGATGAGCAGCCCCGTCACCACTCATGTGATCTGCCTGGAGGAGAGAAGACGCCAAGTCCTTAGACTACTCTTCTTACAGAAGCAGGTACCACTCCCCTGTATTTAGGGAAAATTCTTCTGATGGCTTGACAAGCTTTTGCCTCTGAGACACAACGTTAGGGCAAGATCCCCGTGGAAAACAGGGAAGAAATGTCACCGTTGCCTCAGAAAGCACAGCACGTTTTGTCAAAGTGTGATTTACAAGCCATCTGAAAATTCCCACCTGGGATTCAAAGCTGGGAAGGACCAACACATCAGCTTTCTTCTTCTTTCTGTTTCCTGTTTTGCAGCTCTCATTTCTCAGTGTTTATTATTGTTTCACCCGCCTTGGCATGGGAAATGAGCACTTTGATAAATGGCCTGAAAGATGATCTAGTTTCTCTCCAGCATCTTTCTTTAAGAATCTCAGGATTTTTCTATGAAATACAATTTGGTAAACTTCTCTACCAAAGCACAAAGCCGAAAAAGCAAATTTGATGAGAGAAGTATTCCCTTTTTTTAAGGGTTGTAGGCAAAAATAGCGTAGGGATTTCTTGATACACATATCCACACAAAGTAACTCCTTTAGTGAAGGCAAGAAAGCTTAAATGAAACACTGAAAAATCATTTCGTGAATGTGAATTCAGTATCTGGTTTGACCTGATCTTCCTTAAAATCTGTATGAATCCCTTTCCTGCTGTGTTGATGTAATAGTTGTGGTTCCAGCATTGCGCTTCACTATGATTTGCAAAGAAATAATGTCTCACGTATTTTGTTAGGCCAGCCTTCAAAGCTGCAAAATAATAGAACTTCTTTTATAACATTTCTCAGTGATAATATCTGGATGTATGAGACAGCTTCATACTAAAGATTTCAGAGTGCCAATCTGTATACAACCACTGTGTCGTTTTGGACACAACAGTCCCGTGTGCCACAGCTAAGTCACGCCCATACATAAGAAACAATGTTTTCCACATATACCACATAGGTTAAGTGATGAACAATTACATTTTCTTGCTCACTGCAGGTTTAAAAGTTTCATTCTCTGGGGGCTGATTCATTTCCGGAGAGTGTGGCATTGCACTGATTCAGACATGCAACTTGTTTTCTTTAGACTCTTGCAGTAGATTCAAGTCAGGTAATAGGAAAGAGCAACAAATGCCAAAGATCTTCAAAGGACAGAATGGCTAGAACATACTTTACAATGCTACCTTTGCTTTGAGCCTGGACTTTCAGAAGCAATCTGGAGGCGTTAAGAAATGGGGAAATGAAGCTTACAAAACAGTTTCGGATGTAGAGTTTGGACTGGAGCATGTTGAGAGTAAAATGCTAGTGGGATGTATGACCTTCCGGCAGAAATGCAGAACCAGAGCTTGGAAAAGACTGCGTGAAATCTGCAGGTATAAATGTGATCACTGAGAGATGGGGCTTGAGGAGCTAACAAAGGCAGGGGTTTCCAAGAAGAGGCCTTGAAGACCCAGCCTTTTGTAAAACCAAAGCTATTTAAGGGACAGAAAGGAAGATAAATTGGTCCAGGAAGAAGGGAGCTCTCAGTCATTCAGGAGAATATTTGGGAAAATTCAATGCCAGAGGGGAGCAAAGGCCAATAAGTAGAAGAGGATAAAGATTGAGAAAAGTTACTTGATCTGGTACTTAAGGGATTAGTAGTGATCTTTAAAAGATAAAAATCTGTATTTGGTAGCATAGTGCAAACAAACTGGATTTCAGTAGGAACATAGCTGGAACTGGCATAGCTTGGTGCTGGAGCCCTCTCCTTACATAGCTGTGTTAACACGCTCAACTGTGATAGTAATACTTCGACATAAATACTATATTATCCCCATCTCATCAATGAGGCCTGTGAATCCTCTCCTTCAAAATAGATGCTAATGTTGTCCGCTCGCAGGTGAGGAAACCGAGGCACAGGAGTCCAGTCAGCGTGCCCGGGCTCAAAACTAATCGGTAGCAGAACTGACATCTGGACCCAGGCAACTGAGACCGAGTGCCGGTGCTCTGGACCACGGCACCACTGCAGGTTGAAGATATATGTATGATGAGAATATGTGTAAGACATTTAGTAGAAGGAGAAACAACTTTTTACAAGAAAGTGAACTCAGAAGGTGGGTTACAGTCTGAGAGGTTCAAGAAGAAGTGACTCTCACAGTGGCAGGAATGACGGGATGCAGAAGGCTGTGGCACAAGGGAGGTTCTGGAATTAGAGCTGTATTAGGCATGAGATGGTCACATGTGTATGTGTATTAGTTCACTGGCCATGAACTCAGATGGTGGGGCCAAGTGCCGCGGGAGGGGTGGGTAGCCCAGAGTGGTGCTTGGGAGATGCTGGAATAAATACCCGAAGGCATCATGAGGTACTTAGGACAAACGGGAGGTGCCGAAGCAATCTGTGGCTATGGTCTTTGAGTCATTCTGGATCTTTGCTCTTTTAATTTTTAAAAATGTTCTATTAGGGAGGGGAAATAGGAATACATATATTAAAATTTGTGTTTGAACGATGCAGGTTGTTATCAATATTGGCACATTCGAAGAGTAAGACATACTGTAAGCTTTTGAAGGTTTACTCAGTAAAGAGAAACCGTGAGGTGAGTGAGACCATCTCTGTGTAAGGATGATGACAATCTATGAGATTAGAATTAAAAATAGCTCTGGAAAAATGTCTGCAATAAAAAACAATAGTGAGCAAATACACAAATTCTATTTTTCATATCTGTTTAATTCACAGGATTAAATAAAGAGCTTTTGCCTTGATTATGAACACCAGCAAATAAAATGCATTTTCATTTCTACAGGCACTTTTAATAGCTGAACAAATCTTATATATCCACCACCAAGCCAGGTTAATTCAGCTCTTCCATGTGCAACACTTCTGTTTAAGACAGGTGTCTTAATTAAATAAACTAATAATTCTGCAAGTACAAAAGCATATTATCTAATTTGCTAATTGTTTGTGTTTATTTGCATATTTGTTAGCTTCAATGTGAACAAATAGTTTGTATATGTGTATCCTACCGTTAAAATAATGAAGCCACTCTTGGGAGTAGCATTTCCTAAAGTGTGTTAATAGATGCCACATAAAAAGGACTCTTCTAGTTAAATAAGCTTGAAAAATGCTAGGGAAAAGAAAATTAAATAGTTTTGTTTCTGTAGGAGGTCTAGGAACCTGGCATGGGATAATATGCATCTTAACTGTCAGATACTCTGCTCTGCTTCACAAACAGTATGTGGAAACCCCCATTTTTACAGGAGAAACATCTCAGGGCACTGATGTTCTGAGGAACACATTTGGGAAAATGCTGTTTAGAGTTGTTTTAACAATAAGCCGTTCTCACGATTTTTTCCTCTCTAGTCACTCCATCCTGTAATCAGTACATGGGCAGGAAAATGAATTAAAGAGGAATATATTTTTGCTTTCTATCTCTCTGTGTTCGTGTCTCTACATGTCTTTCTGTCTCTCTCTCACACACCCACCCCACAATGCTCTTTATAGCTGTTTGTGGTAAATATGCAAACCTCTTTTGTTCCCCTTTTATTATAGGCATATTGACAGGCTTACTACCTTTCAAAAACTATGCAGTAACCCTAACTGCTTGCACTTTGGCTGGCTGTACTGAGAGCCCACATGCATTGAACATCTCTACTCCACAAGAAGGTAAAGTAATTTCAAAGGTCTTGACTTCCACATTTCAGTTATGAATAATAAAATAGGAGAAGAGCTAAATGCTGCAAGGCCATTTGCTGGAAAACCCCAACCTAATTTGATGACAGAGTGCATTGCCAGGCCATAATTGCTCCATTTTTTGGGGGGGTGCGAAAATGAATCAAACTCCATACCCTTTAATGACATGCATCTTTAATAGCTGTAATGCAGATTAATGGGCTTTTTAATTGCTGTTACATTGTTCATGCAAGAGCCTTGTCATTAATATGAAGCATCTGAAAGATTAATGAAAGCTTCCTCATTTTACTAGGGCTCAGAAGTAAATCTAGAGACAGTCTGACTAAAAAGAATTGATTGTATGGCACAGTATGAAATTGAGAATCAAACGGTTGATTTCCATGGTCTCTTTTAACTGCTAAACACCAGCACAGGCAACAATTATTTCAGTATGATGGAACCTCCAAATGCCAATTGAGGCATTATTAATCACTGCTTGGTTGCTTCTGACTTAAGTCTCACTTTTGTTGTACTTGGGACTTACAAACTGTTGGCATAAATTACTGTTTCAGAAAGCATATGTTAGGAAGGCCACGAGAAAGGGGAAATATTTTAGCACTCCAAAGAGAAAGCTTTGCTCAAGCGTCAGGACGCATCACTTCAGGAATTAACAGCTCTCAAAACGTTTGAAGCATTGTTACATCGTATTTCTCTCTCCTGGATGAGAAGAATTACACATTTACTTTACTGTCAACTTGTGTAGTTATTTAGGAGATTTAAAGACTTGATTTTTAGAGGTAAGAGTCAGCCAGTCTCTTTCTCAGCATCCACCTACTTGCACAGAAGTCATGTAGGAGAAAGACAAGGAAGGGCCCACATGATGGACCCGTGATAAGATACAGGAATTTGTAAAGTGCTTCTTGTGACCTTTTCTTCGTTGTGCTTTGCACTTGAACTAACCAGACTCCCCACGCCTGGATCACAATGTCTATGACCCACCTCCAGTGTTTTCTCAATGTTCTCTCCATCTAGTTTACCCAGAACAGCACTGTTTTTCCAAATGTGTCATTGCTTCTGCCGAGGCACATGAGCATCATCGCCTTTTACATATACTTCTCCCAGCCTCAGTATGGGCTGCGTTGTCCTTTTCTCTTTATTTTCCCTACGTCTGTTGCATCCTCTGCCCAGGTTCTTGCCTAGTACCCTTGAAATCTATGTCATAGTGGAACCCCAGATGGATTCCTCCACATCCTGTTCACCATTTCCTTTTTATTATTTAAGGAATCCCCAACCTTCTAAGGCTGCTGCCAATTTATTGACCAATAGATGTGTTTAGGGTCAGTTTTTTAAAACATTTGGTTCCTAAGACTCCAATTCTTTGACCATTCAAGGAAATGAACAGAACCTTATTTTTGTAAAAACTACAAAAACAAAACAGTCAAAAACTTACATTCAACTTTACATATGTAATTAATGAAACTGATTCTGTACTTCCTGGCTATTTCTATAGTTACGTGTCATCTTTGATATGTGTTGTGAACCACTCTCCCCAGCATTGCCCATCTTAGATCAAAAGCTCCTCGAGGGGGGGGACTCTGTTTAATTTGTTTTAACAAGGACAGCCCCAAGTAGAGATTATGGGTTAATAACACCTTTGATGAAGTAACACAACCATCAGTCAAGTGTGCTAGTGTAAATACTCGCCATCCATCATTGACGCAGATTCTCATAAATTCAGGACAGTTATTTAGTACTGTTCCTGAAGCAATTACTGACAAGCTGCCCACGAATCAGGAACATTTCTATGCAAGGGATTTCAGGTTTATTCCATGATTTATTAGTTTCGGTCTGGAAAGTTTGAATTAGAAAAGTAAACTAAAATTAGACTCTATAAATCTTTTTCTCCACAGTGCCACAAGAGGTTCAGCCTCCAGTAGCCAAATCCCTTCCCAATTCTTTGTCACTCTCCTGGAATCTACCCAGAAAAGCAAATGGTATTATAACTCAGTACTCTTTATATATGGATGGGATGTTGATCTATTCAGGCAATGGAAATAACTACACAGCCACAGGTAAGACTATTTTAGATCTCTGTAAACAGCTATGGTTTATAGTAGGCCATACACATATACAGAACTATAGATTATAGTTATCTGAAAATGTGCTTTTTAAAATTAGGTTATTTATTTTGGTCTCCTGTTAAGCCACTGCAATTCCATGTTCTTTTGTTTTTCTTTATACTATTGCTAATTAATACTATTTGTAATTCTTTCTAAAAAATTTATTCAATTTATTTAAACTAAAAAAAAATAATCATACATTTCTCCCATCCTCTAACCATTCTGTGCTGCCTTTTATAACCACCAATCTGTTTTTTATATCTATGAGCTTGCTTTTTTTTTATTCTACATATAAGAGAAATCTTACAGATCTGTCTTTATCTGTTTGGTTTACTTATCAAAATGCTCAATCCACCCACATTGACACAAAGAGCAAATTTCATTCTTTTTTATGGTTGAATAATATTCCTGAGTGTATATGTGTGTGTGTGTGTGTGTGTGTGTGTGTGTGTGTGTGTGTACCACAGTTTCTTTATCCATTCATCTTTCAGTGGACATGTAAGTTTTTTCCATATCTATGTTGCAGCTAACATGGGAATGTACGTGTCTTCCTGAGTTACAGTTTTCATTTTCTTTGGCTGAATACACGCAAGTGGAATTACATTATCACACTGTTCTATTTTTTAATTTTTAAGGGGCCTCCATACCGTTTTCCATAGTGGCTGCACAAATTTACATTATCACCAATAGTACACAAAGGTTCCCTTTTCTCCATGTCCTTCCAACACCTGTTACTTCTTGTCTTTTGGTAGTAGCCATTCTAACTGGTGTGAAGTGATGTGTCATTGTGGTTTTGACTTGCATTTCCCTGATAATTAATGATAATTAATAATACCTTTTCATGCCCCTGTTGACTTTGTAAAAATGTCTATTCAGATCTTCTGCCTGTTTTTTAATTGTATTGTTTTGTTTCTACTATTGAATTAATTATATGAGCACTTTGTATGTTTTGGATATTAGCCCCTTATTAGATGACCTGCAATTACTTCATCCCATTCAATAGTTTGACTTTTCATTTGACTGATGATTTCCTTTGCTGTGCAGAAGCTTTTCAGTTGATTTTTGCTTTTGTTGCTTTTGTTTTTGTTATCAAATTCAACAAATCATTGCCAACACTGATGTGAAGTGCTGCCTTTTTTTTCTTCTACGAGTTTCACCTCTTACAGTCAAGTCTTAACCCATTTTGAGTTAATTTTTATACCTGGTGTAAGAGAGTCATCCAGGCTCATTATTTTACATGTGACTGTATAGTTTTCCCAGCACTATTTATTGAAGAGACTGTCCTTTCTCTACTATATATTCTTGCTTCCTTTATTGAAAGTTAATTGATAGCTTATGTGTGGGTTTGTTCCTGGGCTCTTATGTTCCATTGATCTCTGTGTCTATTTTTATACCGATAATGTATTTACTTAGTTTTGTAATACAGTTTGAAATCAGGGAGCCTGACGCATCTGGCTTTGTTCTTTCTCAAGATTGCTTTAGTATTTGGGGTTTTTTATGGCTCTATACAAATTTTGGAATTGTTCATTCTATTTCTGTTAAATATACCATTGGAATTTTGATAGGAATTGCATTTAGTCTGTATTTTGCATTGGATAGTATAGACATTTTAACAATATTCTTCTAATCCATGAGCATGGAATGTTTTTCCATTTATTTGTGTCTTCTTCAGTTTCTTTTATTGATGTTTTATTGTTTTCAGTGTTCAGATCTTTCATCTCCTTGGTAAAATTTATGCCTGTGTAATTTGTTCTTTTAGATGCAGTTGTGAATGGGATTGTTTTATTTTTCTTTCTGTGTAAAGAATATAATAGCTATCTGTGTATTGATCTTGTATCCTATACCTTTTGAATTTGTTTATCAGTTCTTATGTTTTGTTTGGTAGTCTTTCAGATTATATATATATAATATTATATCATCCCCAGAAATAGTGAGTTTTACTTACTCCTTTCCAATTTGTGCATCTTTTATTTCTTTCTCTTGCCAAATTACTCTGGCTAAGACTTCCAGTACTATGTTGAATAAAAATGGTAAGAGTAAACATCTTTGTCTTGTTCCTGATCTTAGAGAAATAGCTTTCAGCTCATCATCATTGAGTATTGTGTTAGCTGTGGACTTGTTATATGTGGCCTTTATTATGTTGAAATATGTTCCTCCATACACACTTTACTGAGAGCTTTTATCATAAATGGATGTTGAATTTTGTCAAATGCTTTTTCTATATCTATTGAGATGACATATGTCTTTTTCCCTCATTTTGTTAATGAAGTGGTGTGTGATTGGCTGATTTGCAGATGTTGAACCATCCTGGGATCCCTCAAATAGATCCTACTTGATTACAGTGCATGATCCTTTAAATGTATTGTTGAATTTGGTTTGCTAATATTTTGTTGAGATTTTTTTACATTTACTTTCATCAGGGATAATGGTCTATAATTTTCTTTTGAGAGGGTGTACTTGTCTTGTTTTGGATATCAGGATAATGCTGGCCTTATAAAATGTGTTTGGAAGGGTTTCCCTTTTTCTATTTTTAGGAAGAGTTTGGGAAGGATTGGTATTAATTCTTCTTTGACTATTTGGTAGAGTTCACCGGTGAAACCATCTGGTCCTGGACTTCTATTTGTTAGGAGGTTTTTGATTACTTCATGCAAATGGAAACCAAAAGGAAGCTGGACTAGCTGGACTTTTATCTGACAAAATAGACTTTTGAAAAAGTACTGTAGCAAGTGACAAAGAAGGGCATTACATAATGACAAAGGAGTCAATCCAACAAGAGGATATAACATATGTAAATATTTGTGCACCCAACACAGGAGCTCCTAAATATATAAAGCAAATATAAACAGACCTAAAAGGAGAGGTAGACAGAAATACTAGTAGGGGAATCCCTTGATCTTTATGGTTATATTATACCATATATATGGTGAAGTCAAAGCTGGAAAATGAGAAGAGGCTCACGTAGCCTCCCTTCCCACACTGAATTACTGCATTGCATGTTCTCCACTGTAGATTCCATCATTCTTTACCCAAATCCTTTAAACTATATACTTTTCCCCAGATTTCAGAGAGAGCTTTATAAATATATCAATACAAAGAGCCTCTACCTCCAACTGATCCCAGGATTGAAGCTGGACCAGTGTGGTCCCCAGTCATGCTCACATTTTCTGGTTGAGTTAAACATCATTCCAAATAAATTGTGCTGTCACCTGAGTTAAATCATCATGAATACAGAATAATCTTATGACTCAGAAGTGTAACTCAGTGTGGTCTGAATTTTAGACATTTGAGAAGCATAGTATGTATGCCCAAATCATATTACAAAGTGTGATTTTATTGAAGTAAAATGAAGCAAATTGTTGAAAACCCTGTGAAACACAGAAGGCCTCTATTATGTATATCATCTTGTATCTGAATTGTGTTTGTATTTGCATAGTAATTATATATTTCATAGTATTTTATATACTATATGTAACTATCAAGTGAGACATCATTATTCTAATATTGATTGATTAAAAACTGGGACCTAGAGGTATTAAATTCTTCATGAAAGGTCACTATAAGTTAGAGTCAGAGGGGAATTAATTATTTATGTATTCCTACCTTCATATTAATGCCTGGTACTAAGGTTGTAACTAGAAATCAGCCAGACACCGTCCCGTCCCTCCTCTTTGGTACTTGTGGACTCATGGGGACACTTACAGTTGCAGGTATGAGACCTCTGTGGACAGACTATGGCATTCATCCATTTGAATTTTCAGGGTTTACATTTTTTGTGTCTTCTCTAGACTGAGAACCTTCAAAGGAAAAAGCTTTTACTTCAATATTTTACTTATCATGGTTAGATAGAATTCTATAATACACGTTCTAGGAGGTAGCTGTTATTAGCCCCATTTTATAAGTGAGGAAATTGAGGCTTAGAACGTTTAAGTAACTTCCTCAAAGTCATACAGCCTTTGAGGAATAGACTTGTATACCAATCCAGGCATTCTGGATCTGCCGAAGAGAATGTGATCCTAAAACAAGTTATTGACTTCTGAGACTTACTTTCTGAATTTGTAAACTGGGAATAACTACAGTTTTCAAGATTTTGAAGAGGAATAGAACTATATTTAAAACACCTAGCACGTTCTTATCACTTAGCAGAGAGAATAATAATAATAATTTCCTATAGAATGTAGGGTTCATATTGTAAACTAAAAAAAAAAATGGTTAATCTTGTTCTAGCAATATCTGAGAGAATTTTAACCAAAAATTGTAGGCCACAGAAATTACTTCAGAAAAAGTGAGAGATATCCTAGAATGAACTTCGCACATGTTAAAAGTTAATACACAAAGCACCACCGTAGGACCAAACACATTATCATGCATAATGGGAAAGCACATCTTTTAGTCCCAGTATAGACATTTCCTCTGAGAAGCGTTCTCTCACTTCCCAAGTGTGAGTTAGGTATGCCCACTGTATGCTCAATAGATGGCTGTTTTTGGTTTGTGTTGTTTTGAATAAGGTTACCTGTGTACTTATTGCTTTGCCTTACTAAACTGTAAGCATCATAAAGATATGCCGTATTTACCTTGCTCATTATTGCAGCTCTAGGACTTCTCAAAGAGTGGGTATAGAACAGACAGTGTTGAACAAATGAATGAGTGGATGACTGCCGGGAACCAAGGATGATGATAGCAAAGGGGAACTGGTGGAGGGTAGGAGTAGAGTGAGAAAGAATAAGCAGTAGAGAAAAGGGAGAAAAATAAAGAGATAGCCACCAGAGAAAAAGAAAATAAGATCCCTTCCTTGTGCAGACCTGAGTGCTGACTCAGCCCAGGGGGGAGCAGTGTGGCTGATAGCAGCTCTCAAACTGTGGGCCTTGAATATTTCCAAAATGGGCAGAACTGTGACACTGTGCACAGCCAGAAAAAGAGCAGTGTGGCGAGGAAAGGAGGCCAGACTTCACACTGATCTCCAGTCCTACCTACAAAATGATACCAATTCTGTATTATGTTTGATGGAATCAGAACAAAACCGTATGACTATAGGATATGCAATGAAAAATTGTGGCAGATGTTACCATGGTGGATTACTACAATAGATGCTCCAAATATAGTATAAGGAAAGAATATTTTATATAGTGCCCACAACTATCTTCTTTAGCTACAGTGGTAATAGGTTTTTCTATGGCTCTGATTGTTTATGTAGATTCTTAAAGATTATGTCTCCAATAGCATTCTTTTTTTTCTCTATAGCCCTCTTGGCTTCTCATAAGTAACTATATTCCTCATTGCTTTCATCCCCAAATGACTGAAGATAGGAAGCACATTGGAACGGCAGCACCAAGAATAGCTACTAAACCAAGAACATTATCCTGGGCTCAAAGTTAATAATTATTCTAAGGTTTTAGCTAGCAAAATTGAGATGCAGACAGGTCAAGAAATTGTAGTCAGTAACTGGAGGAACCAATTGGTTGTGTCTGGCCCTAAAGTCCATGGTTTTTGCTTGTCTGGGAATTGTTTAATTCCTCCTTCATATTTAAATGATAATCGTTCTGGGTACAGTATTCTTGGTTCGAGGCCCTTCCGTTTCATTGCATTAAGTATATCATGCCATTCTCTTCTGGCCTGTAGGGTTTCTGTTGAGAAGTCTGATGATAGCCTGATGGGTTTTCCTTTGTAGGTGACCTTTTTTTTCTCTCTGGCTGCCTTTAATACTCTGTCCTTGTCTTTGATCTTTGCCATTTTAATTATTATGTGTCTTGGTGTTGCCCTCCTTGGGTCCCTTGTCATGGGAGTTCTGTGTGTTTTTGTGGTCTGAAAGGCCATTTTCTCCCCTAGTTTGGGGAAGTTTTCAGCAATTATTTCTTCAAAGACACTTTCTATCCCTTTTTCTCTCTCTTCTTCTGGTACCCCTATAATGCAGATATTGTTCCATTTCAATTGGTCACTCAGTTCTCTTAAAATTCTTTCATTCCTGGAGATCCTTTTATCTCTCTCTGCATCAGCTTCTCTGCATTCCTGTTCTCTGTTTTCTAGTCCATTAATGGTCTCTTGCATCTCGTCCATTCTGCTTTGAAGTCCTTCCAGAGATTCTTTTATTTCTGTATTCTCCCTCCTTAGTTCTTGCATATTTCTCTGCAAGTCCATCAGCATGGTTATGACTTTTGTTTTGAATTCTTTTTCAGGAAGATTGGTTAAATATACCTCCCCAAAAGTCCATGTTTTTAATCTTTAAACATTCCATCCACAAAACACATAATATTTGATTTTTCCTTACAGTAATTCCGAGAGAGGGACAGAAGCCTGATGACAACCCCTAGAGTACTTGGATTCAACTTCTATGGCTGCCATAACAAACTACTACAGACTGGGCAGTTTAATTGACAGAAGTTATTTTTTGCAGTTCTGGAAGCTGACATCCAACCTCAAGGTGTTGGCAGGTTCTATTTCTCTTGACACCCCCCCTTGGTTTGCAGACAGCCACCTTCTCGCCATGCTGTGTCCTCACATGATCTTTCTTCTGTGCACACACACCCTGGCTCTCTTATTCTTCCTACAAGGTCAGTCCTGTTGGATTAGGGCCCAACCCTTTTAACCTCATTTAACCTTAATCACCTCTTTAAAAGTCCTGTCTCCAAATGTGGTCACATTGGGGTATAGGGTGACAAGGTATGAATTTGAGGAACACAGTTCACTCTATAACAGCACCCTACAGTTAGTGTTTTTTCTACTATTAGCACAGGATGAGTGCCCACTTTTCTGGATTCTCAAACTGCCTGAGAGTTGAGAAAAATGGCCTATCACATTTATTCAGCTTTAAGATTTTATACCTGTGCTATGCACTCAATTCAGGTCATTTATGTCTTCAAAGTGTATATGTCCAATAGGAAACAGAAAAGAACAGTCATTGCTGATAAACTGTTGTGGGAAACATTGCAAAACTGGTTTTTTTAAAGACAGAATGGGAAAGGGAATCTGTCTGTCTGGCATCATCTGGGAGAAAGACTTTAGCCTCTACAGACACTTGCTATCCATGCCGTGTGTAGCTCTGGGGGAAAATCCCAAGGCAAAATACCTTTGACACTGAAATCAGCCAAAGGGAGAAATAAAGTGGAAGAAACCCATTTATTTCTTACAAGCAGTTGTCCCACATCTCTCTCCACCAGGCTGTACCAGGAGAGACCTCCATCCAACCTCTCTGGTCCAGATAAGCCCCCACTAACCCTTGTAACTACCTATTGATATGGAGATGGACTACTTCTCTCTACCCTTTAGAAACACCTATTGATATGGAGATGCACTAAAGCCAGGCGAGAGCTTCTAGAAATACTGCAATTTTACCCACACCAGTGTTTCATCACAATATGCATCTATGATTCCATTGGTACTCATTGCTTGTCTTTGTATCAGGATATTGTGAACTAACATCCTCTCCGTGCTGAGTGATTTATGGGTAGAGCTTCTATCCATGAAGGCTGATACTGTCCTTAAAAATGAGAGTTTAGGGCCACTAAAATAGATCTTCTTCAGTGCTGCAATGTCCTTTGATAAGAAGACTGAGAAACAGAAGATGCAGTTTACTAAATTAGAGAAATAATTGATAATATTTTTATTGTAAAAGTAATATGTTGTTATTGAAGATAATTTAAACATACAGATACCTGATACTTGATATACCCAATATACAGATAAAAACTTTTAATGTGTGATGCAATTCATTCTAGCACTTTGTTCATTTTAACAAAATTGAGCTTTAATGTATAATTTTGAACCTTGAATATTCCCTTATTATGACTATATCCCACAGCATTAAGCATTTTTCTAAAAATATTTTGAATATCGTATTCCATCTTATGTATGCACATTAATGCATTTAACTACTTGAAAAATTTGCAAGTTTCTAACTTATGTCTACTCTAAATAGGTTGTGATAAGTATTACTGTATATAAATTACTGTTTGTTCAGTTCTTAGAAGCAGCTAAGTCGAAGGTAGTGAACTTTTAGAGTATTTGTTACACATGTTTGCATTGTTTCCCAGAAAAGTTCATCAGCAATTATTGTTATATTCTTAAGTCTTTGATAAATTTACAAATGAAAGATATAATTTTACTTTTATTTATATGTTTTAACTTCTAGTTACATTGCATACTTTTTGTATAATCTTTAGCAATTTACATTTTACTTCGATTGAGCTGATCACTGTCTTTGTGAGCAAAAGTTCAATAGGGATGAGGAATAATTTTGAAATTTCTTCACGAGCTATGCTTCACACCCTGTTTTCCCTGGGCACAGTCATCTACGCTATTTAAAATTCTTTGCCTTCTACACTATCAAAAACTTCCTTAATAACTTGGCTTAATGTCCCCTCCTAAATATTCAAAATGTCACCCTTTTCTTTTCTCACTCCTACCCCATTTATTCGTAGCTGCCTTTTAAGTTTCCACATAGAGCCAACATTCTTCCATTATATGTAGCAAACGGATCTTGCTGCCCCAGTGGATACAGGTAAAAGTAAATGCACTTCAATTCAGAGGGCACTTTGCATTCTAGGTGGTGTGAATTTTTTTCTTCTTTCTCTTAAATATGAAACATTAAAAGCCAAGGCATTGCTGTACCTTGAGTTAGTACAAAATATATTTAAAAATGCATACAGTTCAAATTTTTTGCCTTGCATAGGCCATAAGCTAGTAAGATGGTGGGTCACTTGTGACACTGAAAAATGAATCCAGTTAGAGAACCTCCTGAAGGCTGTTGATGTTTGCTGTAATAAATAGCACACACTTAAAGTCAAACTTTTTCATTCTGTATTCAAAGGTAATGGAATTTTCGTAACCATAGTAACCTTGGTGTATTTCTGGATAAATACATGAGGAATATACATTCTAGTTTTATTTTTGAATATAAACTACCACATTATATATTACTAATAATATGAAAAATAGGATGTAGGTTAGTATAATGACAGCTTAAACTAGTATGCATTTTTCTTCTGCAAAAAATAAATATTTATCAAAAGTATAGGTTCAATTAATTTTTCCCCCAGTTTTGTGGTGTTCTGGTGGTGCCATTTATCTTTTTTTGCAAGATCTCCATTAATCTCTTATTTCTATGCCATAACAGAATTTTAAGAATTTCGAGGTAAAAACAATTATGTTTTAAAGCTTATGATTAAAAGCGTATGGAAAGATTGAAGGACCTATATTGATATCACCAGTAGAACCACTGTGGGCCACTTAAGATGTGTGTATAGTATGTTCATGAAGAGATAGAAAAAAGAACGCTTTGTAATACTATTCAACATACCAGGGCTGTTTTGAAGTTCTGGCTAGATAGCATCCTGATTGATGGTGACTATCCAAATTGTAGCCAACCGGATCATTCTCATTTTAAATGAGCACCCTGCCAGAAACTGGCAATCTTTAAGAAGTTTGTGAGATGTTTCAGAAAACCCTGCAAAGTTTTTAGAAACAAGGATAACAAGATGGTGGGAATCGGGTGATGTATACTATAAGCATGACAATGAGGTTTGGGGGTGTTTGTGCTAGCGGATAAAGAAACAGTAGTGTTCCTCCAGGATGGTTCTTTTTTTTTATGACATAAATTGTCCTTGGTTAACCCAACTTAAGCCATTGCTGTTTATAACTACTGGAGCTCCAAATCGGGATGGTCAAGATGGACTCCAAGAGATATATATATGGCTGACACCAAACCATAGAACATGTATATTATTTTCAAGTGTATCATCTAGTAAAGCTATAGCAGTTTATGATTAAATGAGAAAGGTCAGTTTCTAGTACCATCTTCCCATCTAAGGCATCTTCCTTACTGTTGCACCATCAGGACCTGGGCTGAGACAGTAAAGCAAAGATAATAGCAATGTAAGAAGTACCAGTGTGTGCGCGTGTGTACGCATGTATGGGTGTGAAGGAGAGAGACAGAGGGAAGAGAGAAGGGAAGGAAAAAGGAAAAGTGGATGAATTTCTGGTAAAGTCAGATAGGTAATAAGAATTTACATATTTAACCAACCAAAAAAGTGCTGAAAACTTTTTTTTAAATCTTATTTGCCAAGGTCAAACAGAACAATCTATAAACAGCAAAATGAAAATGTTCTATTTTGTGTTTGAACCTTCTAAACACTTAACTAACGATGAAAAATTTATCGTAGAAGAAGCTATATTGCTTATGGCACAATAAAAAGCATTTAAAGGTTAGGTACTTTAAACCAAGCACTATAGGGAACTGTATCAACATTCTACAAATTTGAGCTAAGTTGTAATCATTCACACTGGCGGTTTACCAAAGATCCTTTCTTAGTGAAATAAAGCTATACTTTTAACTTGCTATTTTTTAATTTTGCATTTTTGAATACCACAATGCAGTACATCTAAATCACTTCTCCTAAGTAAAGTGACATTATTGAAGGGAGGGCTGTTAATGTGTTTGGGTTCTGGTCCACAGGGCCAAGTATTAGGAAGACAGAATGTGAGAGTTTGCAGGTAAGGCAGTGATCTCATGTATGAGTCATGGTGCCTCACTGTGACAAACTAAGTCATGCTTTGTGCCCTTTTTATGTCACAGACATATAGCATTAAATTATACAAAGTCTAAGAAACCTTGAGGATACAAAAAAAGTCTACCTTATGAAAAGAAGGTAGAACTTTCAGAGGCCAAGTTGCTTAACTACAAACCCTGTGATCAAAGACTCCAGAAGGGTCATTCAGTGTTTAGCTACTTACCGAATCCTTGGGTTAATGAACAATGGGTGCTTTCTTTATCCTAAAGAGCTGTATTTACTTAGTAACAGGTCAAGTGAAATGAAATAACTTCTACAGAACTTTTAAATGTCAGGTGTAGTTAACTGTAAGCATTACAATCAAAATATCATTCTGACTTTAAGATGTTTCTCTGTGCGTCTTACTTTAAGATGTTTCTTCAGTATGTGAACAAATTGTCTAAATTTATATTTGAAGATCCATACCCAAATATCACCCATGATCTATTAACCTAATCAATGAATAATGTACTCTTAAATGGTAGGAAAGGACTCTGCATTTAAAGGGATTCCAGAGGGATAGTGGGAAATAACATCCCGCTGGAAGGGTCATGAAACTTTAAAATCTTGAAAAAGGAGATGGAATGTGTCTGTCTGTTGAGAGCTTTACAAATAGAGGCTGCCTGCTATATTAAACATTTGGAGAATTGACATTATTTTCAATTTATTTTTTAAAATTTCTTAACTGAAATATAAATTTCATACCAACAACATATCTTAAGCATAGACAAAGCTGAACACATCCATGGAACCAGCACGCAAATCAGGAAACAGAACTTTATTATCTTCCTGGAAGCCCCCCTTTTTTGCCCTCAAGTCTTTCCTCCTCTTTCAGGTGACCACTTTCCTGACTGTTAATATCGATTCATTTTGCTATTTTTGTTCTTAAATATGAGTGAAATCAAATGGCAGGTTCTCCTTTGTCACTGGTTTCTTTTGGAGAATATAGAAGGAAGAATGGCTCAGTGGAACAATCTTTTGTTTTCTTGTCCCTAAACCCTGAACCCTCTGATCTCCAAGCAGTTGCTGTGAGTGTCAATTGCTAGAGTCCTACCTTCCGTTGGAATATTTATAAAATGAAGTATCTGCTTCTTTCTACAAGTCCAAAACTGAGAAATAACTATGGAAAGGCTTTAGCTATGAAATCAACATAGCACTGAAATCACTGGCCTGTGTACACCAGCAAAAAAACCTTGTAAATGTGTGCTAATGAAATGTGTGCTCATACAGCTTATGATGCTGTAGAGATTTAATAATGTAGAAATACATTAAAAACATTTTAACAGTATATAATTATGAGTCTGTTTTAGTAAAATATGTGCATATACATGTGTATATATACATGGATGTGGACATATACATATATGGATACTTATGTGTAGAGAGACACAACAAAGTGTTAACAGTGGTTATCTCCCAGGAATGGGATTCTAGTGCTTTATTTTCTTTTCCTCAAGGGAGTCTGTTCATCTCTTAAATGCCCTACAGTTTGGATATTGGAAGAATTTTTGTAGTATTTTTTTCCCCAGTTATAATGTCTAGGATGAAATTGGAATAAAGGATGGCTATTTCTGAATCTGATTGCATTTTCCTATTAATGCTTCTATTTTAGTTCTGTTTACCCTGATGTTTCATCAGTTTGACCACCATGCTCATTTCCTTCCAGCCAGCATCAGGTATGCTGTCCTCAATACCTTCAGCACTGTCTACCACCATCAGAATGTTACACGCAGCTGATGGCCTACCTCAATTGCTACATCCTCCTTTGAGTCAAAAAATATTTAATATCATTTTCCTACAGATTTGTCACTTAGAAATATTCTGTCTTGAAATATATTTAACAGGGGCTGAATCTTGATTCACAACAAGGACATTAGTGCCTTGTGTGTACTCACCCTTATAGTAGGTGCCACAGAAATAAGGGCTGATTGGTATTTAATAAACTCCTACTGAACTGAGTTGAAATGAATTGAATTAAACTGAAGAAACACCGAGAATCAGTAAATTAATATTTTAAAGTAAATGACAACAAACAGTGATGCATAATTCAGGAGTAATTAATATGCTAAATGTAGTAAACAGTTTTAATGAGGTAGGCTGTTCCTGCAGCTTCTTAGATTTTTCATTTAATTACCCAATATGTAGCCAATTTTTTGGTTAAACTACTCAGATAAATTTGCAAGGGCCACCGTAACAAAGTATCCCTGGGTGACTTAAGCAAGAGAAGTTCATCATGTCAGGGTGCTGGAGGCTGGAAGTCCCAGATTCATGTGTGGGCAGGGCCGGTTCTTTCTGAGGACTCCAGGAAAGAATCTTTTCCATGTGTCTCTGACTTGTAGATTCATCGTCCTGACCTCTGCCTTCATCTTTACATGACATTCTCCTTCTATGCTGCCTGGGTCCAGATTTTCCCATTTCGTAAGGGCACAAGTCACACTAGAGTCTACCCTTAACTAATTCCAACTACAATAGCCCTATTTCCAGAACATCTGTTTATGTTCTGAGGTACTGGGGGCTAGGATTTCAACATATAAATTTGGTGGGAGAGACACAACTCAACCTGTAATTCTATGTAGTATTTGATGCTGTGATCAATGACATTCTAAGATTTCCCTCAAAAACCTGAAATATTATTAGAGAAGATAAAAACTCTATTGAAAATCAGTTTAAAAACTGATAACATCCTATGACAGTAATAGAAGTTATATAGAAAAGATAGAATCTCTTCCATCTGGAGTGGCTCATTCATTCAATTCATATTATCAGGTGCCTGCAATATAGACACTCAACACTCTTCTAATCCCCTGGGAAACAAAGATGCAAAGGCCCTGCCCTCATGGAGCTCATATTTCAGTGGTTAGAGAAGGCCTCATATTATCTGTTACATTTCTTATACCTTCTTGAAATAAATGAAAACTGACTCTCCCCTGAAGATAACAATTTCTTCTTGTTATTTTAAGTGGATGTAAATCATTCTTTGATATTCCATGTAATTTAGGAATCAAGGGAACAAGGTCAGCATCCTCTGCTTCCCTCCCCCCATGTACCATTCCAGCTGATTACTTTTCTACCATCCTTTACTGCTGAACCGGTAAGGCATGCTCTTTGGTTAAAGGAAGTTCTTTTCTCAGTTTTGCTCATATTTACTAACATCCTACTCCTGTTACCTGATTCAGTAAAGGCTTGGGCACCTAGATTTCTCCCTTCTTCCTCTACCCAGGTCTGGTAACATGCCACATTGGTTCAAATGTCATGGGAGACACATCACTGGCAGCTTAGCCTCTCAGATCCTTTACTTGTTCATCCACGGGGAACTCAACTGTGCCCTTAAGTTACGGGCTCTCATTTCAGTATCCTGGACCTTGTCATTCCTTAGAAATGCTCCATGTCTGACACATTAGATTCAAATAGCCCTCTATCCAACAACAAATACCCATTTTCCAGCTCTTGTGCTTGTCTACTCACACTATAAGTATTTGTATTCTTCTTCTAGACTCAGGTTCTTCACCTCTAAATCCTGTCCTTCCTTGACTTCTAAGGTAGCTCCACAGTAACTTGAAATACTTTCTTTACAATTTTCTTAATTTTCTTGCTTCATTATTATTGCAATACATTCAAGTGGAAACCCACCAAATCTGGATTGATCTAATTGTCAGTGTTCCTCACACTAAACCTGGGGGCACTGAGCTTTGCTGAGGAAAATTGGATAAGCATACAGATTGGTGCCTTTCTGATAACTGATGTTCTCCAAACGCCAACAGGCTCCTAAGCGCTTGCTTTCAGTCTTTATTATATGACTGGTCTCACACTTGCCACTACTGGTTCTTCAGTCATTGTCCACTGTTTTTCCAGTTCTAGCCTCCCTGAGTCTCAGCAGATGACTCTGCTTTCCACCTCCAATAGAAGCTCTTAGACGGGATTCCTTGTCTTGCTGCATGGAACCTATTAGCTTTCTGACATCAGAATCAGTGTTTCACTCCTTCCCTTAGGAAACAAAGAAGCATCCATTCCCTTGCAGAATGCTAATCTCCATCTGGATCATCTTCTGCTTTGGTGAGCGTTTTTCTATCAGTTCACCTTACTCTCCCTATATCTTTATCTCTCCTCCCATACTAGCTCTTACAAATTCCCTTAGCATTTGTATAAGAGCATTCAAGTCTCTTGCACATGGAAAGAGAAAAAAAAAATAGACAGACATGGGGAAATGTCTCTTCCAAGTTCCAGTTCCCATTCATGTTCCCAGTCTTGCCCTTCTCACCATCAGCCACATTTCTTAACTCCACTGGCTCACCTTCTTTACGTCCTATATGTTTCCTAGAGCTCCCATAACAAAATACCACAAACTGGATGCTTAAAAAAAACCCAGAAATTTATTCCCTCATAATTTCCTCCCTCTAGTCTGGAATATAGAAGTCCTAAATCTAGGTGTGAGCAGGGCTGTGCTCTCACTGAAGACTGTTCTGGGAGATCCTCCCTTGCCTACTGTGGCTGTTCATGGTTACTGGCAATTTGTGACAGTCCTTGTCTTTCCACTGCATCACTTCAGTCTCTGCCTCTGCAATTCCGTGGGGTTCTCCCTGGGTCTAGATTTCTCTTCTCCTGTAAGGACACCAGTCATATTGGATTTAGGGCCTCCCAACCCTGCCCAAAATCTAGTGTGACTTCATCTTTACTTTATCACATCTACAAAGACCCTATTTCCAAGTACGATCATATTCAGATATGGGAACTTGATCATATATTTTTGAGGGACAATTCAACCCACTACCACTCCACTGACTCCATAACTACTTCATCACTCAATTGAAACTGTTCTCACCAAGGTTGTCAACGTTCTTATAGTCCACAACTCAAGGACAATGTGAAGGTCATATAGTTCATGACATTTTGACAGATTATTCATCATTTCTCTATTTCAGAAGATTCATCTGTTGGTGTCTAATACCCACCTTCTCAATTTCTCTGTTATTGGTCAAGCTCTGGTGTGTCTCCTCTTCTTTTCCTTCAACCCACAAATGCTGGTTTATCTCAGGGTTTGTTTGGAATGCTTCACATGTGACCCCTGTGATGATTCAATATTTATCTCCACTTTAGACATTTCTCCTAAACCATGAACATTTTTCTAACTGCATATTGGATATTCCTGCCTCAGGCATTTTAGTCCAACTCCCTAACACTGAATTCATTACATCTGCCACCTCCCAAAAATGTGTTCTTTTTCCTGAGTTTCCCATCTCAGGGAACAGTGACATTATTCACCCGCTTGCCAGAAATAAAGCCTGAATTTAATCTTGGACTACTACTTCTCCTCCATCCCTTGACTAATCTTAACATAAAATCCAAACTCCTGTGTTAGCTTCTAATACTTACCTGGCTTTTCACTACTTTCTTAGCCTTATCTCATATCATTCTCCCACTCCCATTTATTTCTACAGTGCTGTACTGGTTTTCTGTCTGCTTCTGTTTGTTTCTTTTTAAAATACAACAAGCCCTTTTGTGGGTAAAATTGCAATATTTCCAGAATCTCTCTCCTGGCCTTAGTGCATATCCATATCAATAGGTAATTACAAGGGCCAGCGAGGGCATATCTGGACCTGAGAGGTTGGGTGGGGCCCCTTTGTTTCTGCAGCTGGGTCGTGAGAGTGACGGGTGAGAAGAAGTGGATGACTGCTTGTAAGAAATAATAAACAGGTTTCTCCCACTTTATTTCTCCCTTTGACTGATTTCAGTTCCAAAGGTATTTCGCTCTGTGATTTTTCTCCCCAGAGTTACACCTTTCCTATTTCCAGATCTTTGAACGTGGCGTTTCCTCTGACCGAAATTCTCATTCCCCAGTTCTTTACATGACTGGATCATTGTCCTCCTTGAGTTCTTAGATCTTATGAAGCCTTCTCTAATTAGGACAGCCGAAGGTGATGTAGACACACACACACACACACACACACACACACACACACACACTGGTTTCTAACAGCATAAACACAATAGAAATGTATTTCTTGTTCATTAACAGGCCTATGCAGAGGAAAAGTTTGGTGGGCACAGCTGCCTCCCTCTGCGCAGTCATTAAGGGGCGTGGGCAGAGGCAGGTTCCGCCCTCTTCAACAGAGGACCCTCAAGGACGGTCTGGAGTTATCTCTGTTGTGGCAGCAGGTGAGGAGAGAGAATGAAGGATAGTAGGTAGGAGATTTTAATGGGCCAGGCCTAGGAGGGACATATGTCACCTCTGTCTCATTCTGATGGCCATAACTCAGTCTCATAGCTGCACCTCTCTGTCAGGGAGCTTCAGCAGGCAGCCTGAAAGAATCCCCATTTACGAGCTCTCAGTTCTGTAGGTCAGAAGTTTGGGTGAGCTGGGGCTGGGTCCCTAAGTAGAGTCTCACAAGGCCAACATCAAGGAATCGGATGGTTTAGGCTCACCTCTGGAGGCTCTGGGAAAGAATTCACTTCCAGGCTCATTTGAATGGTTGGCAGAATTCAGTTTCTTAGCGTAGGAAGGCTGACATCCCTGTGTCCTTGCTGACTGTCAGCCAGGAGCTACCGCCAGCTTCCAGAGGCCTCTCTTCCGCAGGGCTCCTCCCACCTTAGTAAGGAAGACCTACTCTGGCATCAAACCCCCTTTGTGACTTGAATCTCTCTGACTTCTTCCACTAACAGCTGGAAAAAACTGTTTTTAAAGGGCTCGTGATTAGGTTGGGCACACCAAGGTCATCTTTTTACCATATAAGGTAAAGTAATCATCAGAGTGATACCTCATTGGAGTCACACGTTCTCCCCATACCCAAAGGGCAGGAATTTGTTAAAGGGTGATCCACTGGGAGTTATTCTTAGAAGCCTTCCTCTCATAGGGTTCAGGTAGAATCAGACAGGTGTAACTGCTAAACTTTTGTTTCCCGGTAAAATAGGAATAATAGTACCTACTTCAGAGACTTAGTGTGAGAACTGAATGTGATAATGCATGTAAAAATACTTAGCATCATGCTTACAGCTCTTTCCTGACATACTAAATGATCAATGAACACATGTTATTAGGTGTAGAAATAATAGAATTATTATTACATGATCATAATAAAGATTATTAATGCGAAGAATCCACTTCAGGAATGTCTCTAAACAATTCAATTTAATTCGGAAAATATTTGTTAAGTATCTACTATGGACAAATCACTATATCAGAGATTGGACGTTACCAGTGTGATTAAGATATTTTCACTTTTCCTCAAATCATTCTTGTTCACTTGCTTAGCTAGAAATACATACAGCTAAATATAATGCTGTCCAATCTGTAGTAAATTCTACAACAGGTGTGAGAACAAAGAAAGAAGTCATCCATCAGGAAGATAAAGTATCACAGGGAAAGTGAACGTTTGCAGCATGAGAGTAGTTTCAGAACTGAGAAAGAGGCTAGTCTAAGGACCAGGACAGAATAGTCAACACAGAGCTGTGAATCTAACGTGCATTTTACAATAATTAAATAAGGCCCGATTTGATACGACCAATCAGCCATCTGGGTAGGTGGTCAAGAGCGGTGGGAGGCAAGGTGAGACTCAAACTCCCAAAGGTCCTTCATGTATATTGAGATGCTTGAACTTTGTTATGAGGCAATGGAGAACCATTGAAGGATTTCCAGTAATGGCATAGTGTGAGCTGAGCAGTGTTTTGTAAAATAAATAATTGAAATAATGACATTATTCCAAAATAGTCACATCTAAACCTATCCAGCTGTCATCTCCATTCAGTAGGTGAAAGAGCAAGTGAGTTAGAACTTTCAATGCAAGAAGCTGATTGGACTTCACAATGCAGATGGCAAAGGGACGAGCAGATGAGGAGAGGAAAACACTGTGTTTGTTAACAGCTCTATTGTATTATATTTAAGTGCATCAGGCAGTGTGAAATAAAATCTACTTATTCTAAATCCTTTTAAATGTGTTTAAATATTTCCTGATGACACAATCTGCTAAAGTATTTACCCTTGATGCAGATTTCCAGTAACCTTGTTGCAGATACTAAGCCTAAAATTGAATATTTTTCGGGGCCTCGATTATGGACTAAAGCCTGATGACATCATTATAAAACCACATCTGGATAAGCTTTAGAGTCTTTGTCTTTCTATCCGATTTAGGAAATTCAACAAACTACAGAGTATCGCTCTTAACAGGCCCTACATTTTCAGATCATTAGTCTGCCCTTTCTCTAAAAATACAGGCAGAGAGAGATTAAAACCTCTAAGGCTGTGCATGATGAAGAGGCATACCCACCACACGGACATCAGGAATAATCAGGAAATTCAATTGTATTGTTTATAAAGGACAAAAAGAGAAGCAGAGATTAAATTCGAAGTACCCTTTCCTCACATTTTATTTTGGTCAAAATTTGTCATTGTTTTTAGAGTCTATATGACTCCTCCAGTTTTCTGAAGGTCAAAATTTCCTCAGTATTTTTATAAATTATTTTCAAAATAGTATCTCTGTATCATAGATATGAAAAGTTAATGACCAGGAAAGCTTAGGTTACTTTTTTTAGTAAAAGAATGACTCAATGATGAAACTGGAAAGAAACTCTTTTTCATTTACCTATTTACTGCCTACCTTAAACTGGAAATGCCTTTTACAGTATATTTGATTTTACCCATGGCAAAACTTGAATGCTTCAAAAACAGTGAACATTATTCATTCCTGGTTTTACAAAGTAAATACATTCAGTAGTCCTGAGTCCTGAGTCTTTCATTTAGATAGAAACCTATTTCATATTAGTTTTCTTTCTGGGATAGGATCCATTCTCTGTTGTAACAGGTGGGTTTTCTCCATGATTCAGAAAACATGGTCAGGAGCAAATCTGAATTCATACTCTACTGACTGGGAAACTCCCCCAACTCCAGCTTGAAAAATATTGAGGAAGGAAGCTGATTGGTCCATCTTGGATCATTTGTCCCACTTTGGGGCCAAGGAGGCAGAGTCTGGTTACTAGAAGAAGAGAAGAGAAAAAAACACAGGCCCTGAAGAAATCATGAGCTGGAGTGCCACCTCAAATGTTGACTCTTATAATTCCAAAATTTGGCTCATTTATTAGATTACAAATGTTAAAATCTTACTGCCAATAAACCCTCAACCTTGGTGTGTGTGTGTGTGTGTGTGTATATATATACACACACACACACACATATGCACATACATGCAAACATATATATACTTGTTGTGGGCATGAAGTTTATAAATATGTATCCTTGGAAATCATCCAACTTAGCTGTCTACCTATGTTCTTCCTTTTAAGAATTCCCCTGAATTTTATCTATTTTCTTAAAACCAAATTTCTATTTTGTCAATTTATTTTCTCCCAGTTTTGAAACCCCATGTCTATCAATGTGCAGCTTCCATTCTAAAATAAGAAATGAATTTTAAGAATATTCCCTTGCTTTTTTGGACTGGAGAAAGTGCAAAAATTATTCCTCGATTCTTGTCATCTGCATTAGGATGTCATCCCAGAACATTCCTAATTCATTAGAAATGAATTACCCGCAGTATCAGTTTTGTAGCTAAAATCTAAATAGCTTAAATGTCCTACCTTCTTTCAGCTGCGTTTATTCAACACATATATTAAAAAAATCACCTACTATTTTCTAAGCACAGAAAGAATTGTTTAAAGAGAGAGTGGTAAGCCTCGTGGAACCTGCAAGTCCTGAGATATAAATTGGTTTATCTTTTTTTTTTTCTTCCAGGCAGCTAGTTTAAATATAATGACTATATAATACCAAAATAACCACAAAATAATAATAAATAATATCCTAAACATCTTGCAGACGTTTACATTTTGTTGTGCTTGAGATTGTTCTAAAGTTACTGATTTTCCTCTGGCCATACACACCTATACACACTGATATAGTACAGCCTAATATAATAAATATAAATGAAGAAGCCTAAGGAACATCATTAGAAGACTAGTTAAACACATTATGACTAATAACTAATATGTACACTGGAATATTGTGTAGTTGTTTAATAGCAGAAGCAGATCTTTACCAATTGGGTAGCATCTTCAAAGTATTGTAAAGTGCTGTGTATTAAAGTATATTCTGGACTTTGCTAACATTTGCATATTTGCCTATATATTTAGATTACCTCTGGAAGTACACGTAAGTGTATAATAATTGTTCAGCTCCTGGAAAGGAACTGGATAATTGGGAAAAGAGAGTAGAGGAGACTTAATTTTCATGTAAGCTCTGAATTTTTATACCAGAGAGATGTATTCATGTACAATCCCTTCAAAATTAAGTTCAATTTTAAAATAAAATTATCGAAAAATGGTGAATGACAAAAAGTAAGGAAAATTTGAGGAAAAGGGTAAAAATAAAAGTAAAAATTGTCCATAATTTCATGCACAGGAGTCCATCACTAATTGCATTTTGGCTTATGCATTTGCAATCTGGTTTTTTTTGTTAATACACAGATATACACATAAAATTTGGTCAGACTGTTTTATAATCTTTTACCACTTTTTATATTTCCAGATTACTAAATTATTTTCTAAATCATGCTATAAATGACTGTACAATATTTTTTAAATATTTCAAAATATATTTAAATCATTACAATACTTGGATTATGTCCAATTTTTTCCCTTTTATAAGCAACACTGCAATTTCAACTTTTTTATGGAACATTTTATATGTCTGCACTTCTAATTCCTTAAAGTTAATTCCCCAAAGGTTTTTGAACACATCTTGAAGTGATATATTATTCTTGTTTTGTAAAATCTGCTTTTAATATACATGAAGGATGCCTACCATTTGCAAGGAACTATATTACAGTTCTTTTTTCAGTTTTTTGTCATTTTTTTAAACTTTGTTTATGGTTGTTTTTAAATGAAGCCATTTTTGCTTAAACTTGAAATCCAATCTAGAAATACTTTCCTTCGAAGTTTCTTCATTTGATAGAAAACCTTAAATAGATTTTCCTCACCCTGAAAACAGATAAACATTTCCTGATTTTCTTTTTGATGATTTTTACTTTCAAAATATTTTCACATGTTCTTGCTCCTCTGAGTCTTTAAATTACCCAGTGATTTATAAAAGTTAGACAATTTTATCCCTTTATGGTAGATGAGGAAATAGAGATTCTAAAATCCTAATTGAATTGACTGGAATCATAAAGCTAGTTAATGACACTGCTTAGACTAGAATTCTGATCCTCTTATAATTTCCTGACACTGAAATCACGAATCTCAACTAGATAAGTTTAAAGAAAAAAAAAATGATGGGAAGTTCCATTACATCATTGATCATATTCAGTGGTGTCAAAATATTAATACAGCATTCATATCTTTATCACATTATCAATGTCTACTTAAAGACAACATGTCAATTAAAATGTCTCATTCAAATGTTAACTTTAGTTCTCAAAATTCAAAGCAAGCCTACTGATTTTAAAGGGGAACTGTCTTATATTGTGTACTCATAAATAGAGGAGATAAGTGGAGAAAACAGAGGTCTGCAGAGTGTACTAATGCTGGGAGAGAGGCCGTTTCTTCAAGGTCATTAATGAAAAGTTATACAATGCAAACTGGAACTTTTATGGCCATAATGCTGTATGACCTCATATCACCCCTATTTCAATTAACTATGGATATGAAAGAATAATATATTCTTTCTTTTAACCCACTCACAGAAATGGGAGTTTGCAAGAGTCGCCATGACAAAAGATCAGCCTGGGTGGCTTAAGTAATAGGAATTTTTTTTTTTAATTTCTCACTGTCCTGGAGGCTAGAAGTTCAAGAGCAAAATGTCAGCAGATTGGGTTTCTCTGGAGACCTCTCTCCTTGGCTTGCAGATGGCTGCCCTCTGGCCGTGTCGGTGGGTCTCTCCTTTCCTTGAGCACATCTCTGGTGTCATTGCGTGCCCAACTTTCCTCTTCTTTTAAGGACATCAATCAAATTGAATTAGGACCCTTACTAAGGGCCGCATTTTAATTTAATCATCTTTTTAAGACCCTATCTCCAAATACACTGATATCCTGAGGTGCTGGGGCTTGGAGTTCAAGGTGTAAATTTTGGAGGAATACAATTCATCCTTTTGGGAAATAAAACATAAATACTATTAGAACAAAATATTGTCAAGAAAGCTGGTTTGTGGTTGGTCCAGCCATGCATTTATTCATTCATCTATATAGTCATACATCTCTAATGAATATTCTGAGATTGGGACAATATAATAGTGCTTGAGTAAGGACTGTCCTGGTGCAAGTAGACATGTGGTTTACAGTTTTCTTCTCTGTGTTCTTGTCTCTCAGATCATTCAGCATACTCTATTAGAATTATTGGCTGACTTAATTGTCTTTCTGACTTAACTAAAATGTGAGCCCCTTCAGGCAGGAACTGTATCTTTCATCTTCTATCCTCAAGACATGGCAGGGTATCTGCATATACAAGGGGAACTATAAAGATTGTTTTCAGAAAGAAGGAACAAAGGAATCAATTTTTTCATTTTGTGAAAACTAGATATGATTATGTGGAAAATTTGCCAGAATGCTAGCCTCATATTTAGAGAGATGTTCGGAGACAGTAATTTATTTGAGACTGACAGCCAGCCAACTGACAGCTAAGTCGATTCATATCAGAGAAGTGACATGTGTTCCAATGCTTAACATACTTTGGGTAAATATTTTCCTCCTCTTTCTCTGTATTGCACAGCCACACTATTGCAAACCTCATAAGCACACAATTTTTGCAAAACCCCCGAGAGGTGCCTTTCCATGGTTACAAATATGACTCATTTGAGTTTTTTTCTTTATTATCGAAGTTATCATTGATCTATAATTTTATACTGTTTTCAAATTTACAACGCAGTGATTTAACAGTGATGTGCATTATTAAATCCTCACCCCTGCTAGTACGGTTACTATCTGTCAACATAGAAAGATACCTCAGAATCATCAGCTATATTCTCTACGATGTGCTACTATCCCCGTGATTAACTAATAGTGTGATTGAGAATTTTTGTGCCCCTTTATCCCCCTCACCGTCCCCACCCAGCCACTCCAACCCCTCCCCCATGGTACTAGACACTTTCCAGTGTCTATGAGTCTCCTGCTGTTTTGTTCATATGTGTATGTGGGTCGTTTGATTTTATTAGAGTATATAAAGATTAGTTATTTTAAACACTCAAAGTGGTTATATAATTAAATTCCATGTAATCACAACCAAAAGACTGGTACATATTTTTAAAATAAAATACTTGTTTTACTATTAGTGGGAAACTTCAGATGAGTATTACTGAATGAATTAAGACTTAGTCAAAGGCAACCTGCTAGCTTGACTAAAAATCCTATCCCTACATTTACTATACTTCTTAATTGCATTCAAACCTACAACAGTAGAAAACAGAGCTTGAATAAAAAAAATATGCAGTGAGTTTAAGTAAGCTGGTCTCATGTAACCCAACTTTTACAGGCTATTTTGTAAAGATGGTATTCTTGCATTGCCCTCTATTTTTTTCCACCGTATGTGGAAATGTATACAAGTCCAGCAACTCCTAGGGATATACTACCAAATATGCAAATATTTGAATATCTACTTCATGTAGGGAGATTATAAAGTCACTTTCTGCCTGCCGTATAGCTCTATTATGCAAAAATCAAAAGGATGCAGGTCATAAATTCTATTAGGTTGGAACTCTAGGTGTGGAAAAGATGTATAGATAATTTTAAAAGATTTCCCCTCAGCTGAATCACTACTATGAAGTTAAGCTTGGTATTTAAAATATAAATCAAATAAATATTTTCCATAATGTTGTATACCTTTAGTATAAACTGAACTCCAACAAACTTTTGAGATGTTTCTCAAATTCAGCATCTATAGAGTTCCTCCTCTGAAAAAGAACATTTTATAAAAATTGAAGTTTGGCTTCCTTTTTTTATTATTTTGTTTTAATGACAGTTGTAGTCCATTTATCACTGTCAAGAAATGTGCTATTTTAAAAGATGTGCTATAAATAGAATTTGCTCACAAATACTAACATTAACCAAACATTAATCCAAGTATTTAAGGAATAATTCAGAGTGTAGTTAAGGAAATAAAAGTTCTGTAAAATTACTACCATGAAAGCTCTAAGAAAATTTTCTTTTAATTCTAATAATAGTGAGGCTGTTCACCAAATATAGAGAGATACTCTAAGACAAATTAAATGGCTATACATTAATTTTTCTCTTTGTGCGATGGCTATAGTAGCATAAGTAAGCAAATACTCAGATTTATATTTTATCAATACTCTCATAATTTAGTGGCATATGTGATTTACTGTGTAACATAAAAAATGAAAATCCTGAAAATATGAGTATTTTGGGGGTGAATAGTAAGATGCTAATGCTAATGCATCATTTTCAGTTTTGTGTCTGTAAGTATTTTGGTACTTCTGTCATCACTGTAATTTGTTGTTAATCAGTGAAACTTTGGTTCCTCCTAAATTAGTTCTTCTTTTAAGTAATTCAGTTTCTCTCATAAGAGATATACTGTAATTTGTAATTTTGCACAAATATTCTTCTCAAATCATTTACCATTTCATATTGTAAATTTATTGAAGCAATATAAATTAAAGTGGTTTAAAATCATTAGTATATAATGAATATCTATACCAGATAAGACACAAGATCTCCGAAGTTTGGAAAACATAACCCACAGCAGTGTGTAATTCAAAAGAAATAATCTGAAATGTATACATTTTGTTAATTGCTGAATCTTAGCTTCTAAATCACATAAAAGATGCACATAGCAGATGCCCAATAAATATTTGTGGAGTGAGTAAATAATGTAAAAAAAACCTGTGTCTAAATATGTGTATTAAGTCAAATATATATGCTTTCTTTTATAAGAAATTGACTATATGGTTTGGATTTAGCTGACTAAAATTTATCCTGGGCTTTACAGAATTACATGGTAAACATTTTAAAAGTATATTACTACCAGTGTTCATGAGCATTAATTAGTGAGAGTATCATATAAAGAATTGGTTAGCCTCTGCCTTTTTGATAATGGTTTAAAATTATATTCTTGTACCTGTATGATGTATTCTCCATTGTGAAGCACTTTTATGACAGTCTGTTTTATGTTTGACAGCTGTAGGTAGAGATTTTACAAATAATATACCATTCCTTTTGGCAAATTAAGAAACCAAGGCCTAAAATTAAGACACTGAGTCAGTGATTCATTCATGGTTATACAAATCTAAACTCGAACCCACGTCTTAGCTGATCTGCTGTCTCTCTCTTTCCTTTCTCTCTCTTTTTTGTTTTGCTTTCTTACACCATAATGTCATCCAATAGTATTTAATGTTTTACCTACCTGCTTCTGTTATGGGTCTTAACTTTACACAATAACAGGTACATCAAAGAAATAGAGAAAATTGATTATATGGTTATTAACTGAACTCAACTATAGCTAGTACCAGCTTTATCAGTGAAATCCATCATAAAAACTTTTGTGTCAGACTTTCTTATCCCAGTGTTTAAAATGTTAAGTACTATGAGTTAGTTGGAAATGTGAGGGAGATTTTTGCTGTTCATTTTGTACTCTTTCGTACTGTACTAGTAGAATTTTTTATGTGCATATATATAGTTACCCCAAAACTTAAATAATTACTTTTGTGAAATAATCAGGAAAATACAAATAATTACATAAATAAGGACATAAGCACATTTATTAACATTATTTTAAATTAACAAATACAGAATATTATTCTATATCAGCTACTATTTTAAATTATTTTTAAGTGTAACATTAATATATACTTTTGCTGTATTAGGTATAGCCAGGTAGTCTTGGATTCAGATATATTGTCTTAACATATGTATTGTAATACCATAACTCTTTACTTTTGTTTAAACATGGTTCATGCGTGTGTTTGTCTACCATCTAACATTTATCTATCTACCTACCTACCTACCTACCTATCTCATTATCCAAATGAGGTTTTCTTATTTTCTCTCCCCAAGATCAATGACCATATCTTACTCTATTTTGTTTTGTTTTTTGGTTTTGACCAGTTCTGAGAAGAAAAAGGCATGAGGTTATTTTGGAGTTATATAAAAAGGAAAGAGATCCACTTCCCCTGTTTCTTATCACCTGCAAACTGTACCAATTTTCACTCTGCACTCCTGAATCCAACCTTGAAAGACAGTGTCTGTCTAAGAAACAAACAGAGTCCCCAAACACAAGATCTGATGCTGGGAATACCCAATGGTTATTCTCTGAAATATGTATAGATGAATGGATGACAGATAGAGATAGAGGGATGGAAGGGTAGATGGGTGAATATGGAGAATTGTAGATAGATTCATCTCAAATTTTCCTTAAACTCTTTAGATATACAAGTCTTATTCTAATATTTATTTCTCATGCTCATCACCCTCACCTGTTAGCAGACGATCTCTGCCTCCTGCAAATTACTCATGCATCGCTGGGAAGCCATACAGGTTTCTCCCATGCACTTAGGATCAAGTCTTCCACCAGCTGGCCTAGCATTATAGGGCTCCATCAAGCAAGTCCTGCATGGCCCTGCTCTGAACAAGCACCACTGTCTCTGACCATCAGGAGCACTGCTAGTCATCCATTGTTGCTCTCAGGGCACCCGAGTCTCTCCCACTGCTGTGCCAGGTGGAGTAGTTTCCCACCAGAGACCACCTTAGACCCCCCACAGGCAGAGTGGGCACTAGGACTGCTCTTTCGGGTTAGACTGCCCCAATAGGATCCTATATTCTCCTGCCATCACACATTGCTGATTTCTTGCATGCTCCTGGTACTGAAGCTAAGTAAGCCTATATTAATAGTGGTGATGAAAGAATGGACTTCTTCTTGTACTATTCTTTCTTAAGGGAGACCTAAAGAAATACTGAGTGAATTTCAATAACTTAAAGTGTATAAAAAAAACAGGACTTTCTGTTGTTAATCTCCTCCAGAAGATATCTGAATACAAACACAAGTCTCTTCTAAAAATAAGCTCACTTTTCCAAGAACCCAGGGATGTCCGGCACCTTCCTCCCTTGGGGTGAATTAGTCATGTTTCCCAGTTCTCAAACAGGTTTCTGTGGACTCATCTCATGAGTTGGTCTGAGGCACTCAGATGTATCTGAATCAAGAGTACACTCAAATTGTTTCCTGCTCCTATGACTGACAAACTTGCCCCTAGTGCCAAGCAGGGTGGTCTTTAGTTCTCATGCAAAGTAGGCTGGCCACCCATTCCATCAGATATATCCGAAGAAATTTAAATATATCTTACACTTGAGGGTAGTGTCTCCTTTTATGAGGTACCAAAGATATTGTATTACTCAGGGTGAGAAATAAAGAGTGAGAGAGAAGAGACTGAAATTTTTACTTTAAGGAATTGGCTCACAGGATTGTAGGGGCTGGAAAATCTGAAATCTCAAGTCAATAGGGCAGATCAGCATGTGAAAGACACAAGGAAAAGTTGATGTTGCAGTCTTGAGTCCAAAATCTTCAAGGCACACCAGCAAGCTGGAAACTCAGGCAGAATTTCTATGATGCAATCTTGAGCCAGAATCAGTTCTTACTTGGGAAACCTCAGTCTTTGCTAGTAAGACTTTCAACTGATTGGACAAGGCCCACCTATAGTACGGAGGGTTATCTACTTTACTTAAAATCGACTGATTGAAATGTCACAGCAACATCTAGATAGTGTTTGAACAAACAAGTGAATTCCATAGCCTAGCCAAGTTGACACATAACATTAATCATCTCAGATGTATTGCTTTATGTAAAATCATCAGTAAAATATTGACTTAGAAATAAACACTGTCATTGTATGAACACTTATAATGTAAGGGACTTTTTCCTGGATAAATGTAAAAAATCCATTTTTCTGAAAGTTGCTGTTTTAAAAGGGAAAAATCTGTTATTCTGTGGACGTATTCAGGATGGACAATTTAGTAAAATCTTACAATGGACCGAAGTACTTCTAGCTATAACAATGAAGACTTCATCATCTTCTACAACCAAAATGTCCATCAATACATGAATGGATAAAGAAGATGTGGTACATATATACAATGGAATATTATTCAGTCAAAAAAGGAAGAAATCCTGTCCTTTGCAATCACATGGAGAGACTTAGATGGACTATGCTAACTGAAATAAGCAAGGTGGAGAAGGACAAATATAATATGATTTCCCTTATTTGCGGAATCTAAAAACAGAACAGAACAAAATGAACAAAACAACACTAGACTCACAGACACTGAGAAATGACTGGTGGTTACTGTGAGGGAGGGATGTGGATGTGGGTGGGTGAATAGGTGAAGGGTATAAAGAGGCACAACATCTCAATCATAATATAAATCAGGCACGGGGATTAAAGTACAGTATAGGCGACAGAGTCAACAGTTCTGTAACATCTTTCTATGTCGACAGTAACTACACTAGTTGGGGTGAGCACTTAAAAATGTATGTAACTGTCAAATCACTATGTTGTACACTGTTGTATACTTGAAACCAATATAATATTGTGTATCAGTTATACTGCAATACAAAAAATATGTGAAGAAAAGACTTCATCAGCATCTAAAAAGGCAGTGGTTGCTGATGATGCACAAGTTGATGTGGAAGTATAATTTTAATAGGATATTTATTTACACCCTAATGTTACAATTTAAGTTCTGAAAATCCATTGCCTTCATTTTACACATTCTCATCTTATTTGCGGGGGCAATTTTCTTAGCATATTATCCCAAATTAAATTGCAAGGACATTTTATGATGAATTAAACAGGTGATCCTCTCCAAGCCTCTATACCTATTAGAGCAAATGTCCAAGTAACATTTTTTATTACAATATTCCTTCTTTCACACTCATTACTTCTCCTATATTGTACAGTGCCCAGTATAGGGCTAGGTTGGAATAAACCAGTTTAAGGATTGATGATGAGTCTTTACTGAAAACCATTCTCAAGTAAAGCTTTACTAAGCCGGCAGTTCAGGGTGTGCCCTGGGAGTCCAGTCCGTGATATGAGTTGGCCATGGGCACCTCCAACCTGAGTCCTCTTGCACGCTTTCTGAGAATACTCACCTGGCCTTTGATCTTGCCACAGGGCCTTACACAGCTGATGTCTTTGATCTTAAATCTTTGAGACTTAAAATAAATGAGAGAGTATAAAATATACTTAACAATGCCTGCCAAATAGCAGGTAGTCAATGTGACAGCCCTTGTTTTAAAAAATATCTTACCTTCGTAGCATACATTGTGGGGAACACTGATTCATAAATTTATTCTTTTCTTGCCATGGGCAGCTGGATATTTATGACTTTTCTCCTTATGTCTCCTCAAATTCTGTTGTTTAAAAAAAATGTCACATGAGTAGAGTATTGTCTTGTGAGATATTAAGTGACTCCTGAGGTGGCTACAGCATATGCCAGTAGAATATATCCAATCAAGTCTGGGGGAAATCCTCCAGTTTTGTAAGCGATATTGAGCTAAGTTAATATGATTAAAGTTTGTTTGGACAGTATTCCTGGAAAGTTATCTCAATTTTCTCCTGCTTGTGAGTTGAAAGCATTTATGCAAATCAAAAGCAGTTACTGACTCCCTAATTCTATATTTCTCCTTAATCAGACACCAAATAGAGGAGCCAGTGGGATGTGTGCCTGTGTGTGTGTGTGTGTGTGTGTCTGTAGAAAGAGAGAGAGGCTGAAGCGGTATGACAGTGCTAGGGTTATATTATAAAAGTAACCAAGAAAAAACAACCTTGGGCACAATATACTATAATTCATACAAATCAAGTACAAGAGCTGCTCAGGAAGCCAGACTGCAAGACAGCTGGCTAAGAATGCTGTCAGCCTAAGGAGTTTTGCATGAAGACTTTTGTTCTAACCAGCCAAAGAAGAAAAGAGGAAAATGAGGAAACATCATTCCTCATTATCACAACTGACAGTGACGTTTATTTTTCCCCCCAAACTAGTGACTGACAACTTCCAGCAGGCTGGGATCCCCCGCACACACATCCCACCTGCTGCTGTCTTGATGGAGGTACCAGGTTTTCCTTCCCTTACTTCCAGTTTTCTTATTGCAATGAAGTTTTTTTTCTATTCAATCGTCAAGAGTGTCCAAAGTATTAGAGTTCATAAGGGATGCCTATAAGAAAATGCATGCTTGTTCTCAAAGAGCTTGTAACACTGTGAATACTGATATGATTGGTATAGGATGACCAGCTACATAGAGTACAAACCACGTACACATTGAGGGGCATCAGGAGAGATGCTTCATGGATAACAAACTTTGAATAGGGTTTTGATTAAAGGGATAGATGTAGGCTACTCTCATGAAATGGAAAATAGTATAAGCATAAACAGAAAATTCGAGTTTAGTCATGTAGTTTTCTACAGTTTTATATATGAGTCTTCATCAGTGCAAGGTGATGCCCGCTCTGCAAACTAGTTTGCAAGCGCTGGACTGGATGTTGGTGATGGTTAATTACTCATGTAGCCAAGAAAAGCATGTTACAAGTAAAGGCTTCTAAAAGGAGAAAAGCAGTAATGTTCAGACTAAAGAAAGCCTCAGTTTTTATTAATTGTAAGGTTAGAGTTTGATTTTTCTGAAATCAAAAGTCTGAGCAAGCAATTGTGGAACACAGGCTACACATGGCAGAGATGAATGCAACCTGACATTCTATGTGCATGCTGGCATAGCTCATTGCTTCCCAGGCATCTGTGGAAAACATACCACTTTGTAGGTTTGCCGCCTAAGATGTGTTCTCACTGAGCCATAACCTAGCAGCGTTCGCAAGTTGAAATGCCAAATGACAGAAGGAGATGTGGTCAGTGGTTACCTAGATTGTCCCCACTTGTTTTTAAACAAGTTAGTTTTTAAATATGCAGGTGATGATTTGTTGAATGAACAGAAAGGCGAGAAGAAAATCAGGAAATAGCTATATTTTTCATTCGCAAAAGCATACTGGAAGGTTGGCAGAAAAACACCTACTTAACATTCATTAGATAATAAAGAAGCTAGAACTGCTTTTTAATTTTCTAGGGGAAGAAACCCATCAGAAAGTATAAATTCCTCAGTTTACACCAGAAGTTAAAAGAAAATCATTCCTTACTTACTGGTTCATTTTGTAAATTGAGATCAATGGAATTCTCCGAACAACAGCATGAAATCAATCGTAAAATAGCATATAATTCATGGCCAGTATCGTAAATTATAGTTTGCTTGACAGTAATCGGTGAGGTTTCCATGCACTGGGATGCATTTCCTTGTAACACGTCTCAGGATAATGCCTGTGGATCCATTTCTAATGCATATTAGAGTGATCTGCTTTTCCCTGTCCACAACTCCCTGTGTTTGATCTTATGCAAATGATGCAATCAAGCAAATGGAAAACAAGATGTTGTTGTTAAGGGGCTCTGACAAACAGTGGCCTTATGTTTTCAGGGTTCCCCCACCCTCTATTTACTCAACTCAGATTTGTGTACATATCTACAATTGTTTGAATCCATTGATCCATTACATTGCCCTTGAAGGGCCTAATCACATCGGTAGAGACATATTACCAAATCAGTCGCAGTTAGGCAGAGAGGAGAGAGATATCATTATATTCCTCTTGCTCTAAATTATAAATTGGAGACTGTTTATGGCTTCACTCCCGAAGAATGCCTCAGTCCTGCTTCCCCTCTAATCCTCTTTATCACTTTTTTAAATGAACTCTTTTAAAAATGTCTCTCACTCCATTTGTTCCTTTTACACATAGCTACTCTTTCTCTCCCCATCTGATGCTACCTTCTCTCTTTAATTTGCGTTTCCCTTCTTCTGGACGTCTTCTATTTCACCGGGGATTTCCCAGTCGGCCACCTGGGCAGCTTCCTCTACCATGTATCATGTTCCAGCCTCTCTCTTCCTTTTTTCATGCCTCATTATTCAAAGGATGCTAGTGACACTTCATCTTCTTATGGAAATACATTGAGAATAATCAACATTGGGATGGATAGTACAGGCATAAAAATGACTTTGGGAGTCAAAAAAGCTGTTTCATCAGTGGTTTTCTCTTCTTTATATTTTTATTGAGTTTATAGTTCTCTAATTTTCAGAATCGAAAGAAAATCCTTAATTCCTACTGTAGCAAAGGCATAGCAATCAGATTTTCCAAACCAGAAATGTGGCCCAACATGTGTGTGTGTGTGTGTGTGTGTGAGAGAGAGAGAGAGAGAGAGAGAGAATTAAATTACCTTAAGAAAAACATTGGAAAAGAAAATCAATTCTTCACTGGTTTGAAAATCTTGCCTCTGTAGTCATCATAAGCATAAATGAAGTGCCAGTTGAGCATGGAGCATGTATAAATCTTAGTCAATAAGAGGTATACTTTTATTTCTATTTCTATGTTTAACTATATCTTTATTTCTATAGCTCAACTTAACATCTGACTTCACTCCCCTGCAATTTAGTTAATAATAAATGAGTCACAATCATTCTCAGATGTCCCTTCCTCTTCTCTGATTGTGTGAAAGCTAGAGTCCTACACAGTTTCTTGGCATTTGGGATATGACCTTCCACGGTTCTTTCCTTGTCTATGCAAATAGATTACTTTTGAGATAATCCCTTCAGATCCAGTAGATCTCTTTATTGTTTCTGTACCAAACTTGGAAAACTAAAATCCTTGCAATGTTTTCTGTGGCCCTGCCTGCCTACATATGCCCAAGTGTTATCTTTAGCTGGGATCTGTTCCTTCCCTGGGACTCTATCTTCAAAACAGGGGTCAGGGTCCCTCCTCCCGGGACCCCACACATTTCTTTCTCCTTCCTTCTATCTTTATTCCATCAATCTGGAAATCTGAGGTGCAGGAAGTGGGGCACTAAGTACTCCTTGTTTTTCTCAGATGTTCTATCTGAACCTGAGTCCTCTGTCCCCTTAGTGGCTCTGTTCAAGAGGGTCATCTTGTTCTTTCTGCTTCCAACCACATTTCTAAAATTAATTAATTAATTAATTTTATTTTGGTATCATTAATGTACAATTACTTGAACAACATTATGGTTACTAGACTCCCCCAATTATCAAGTCCCCCCACATACCCCATTACAGTCACTGTCCATCAGCATAGTAAGATGCTATAGAATCATTACTTGTCTTCTCTGTTATACTGCTTTCCCGTGTCCACCCCACTAAATTATACCTGCTAATCGTAGTGCCCCTTTTTCCCCCCTATCCCTCCCTTCCCATCCATCCTCCCCAATCCCTTTCCCTTTGGTAACTGTTAGTCCATTCTGGGGTTATGTGAGTCTTCTGCTGTTTTGTTCCTTCAGTTTTTTTGTTCTTATACTCCACAGATGAGTGAATTCATTTGATAATTGTCTTTCTCCACCTGGCTTATTTCACTGAGCATAATACCCTCTGGCTCCATCCATGTTGTTGCAAATGGTAGGATTTGTTTTCTTCTTATGGCTGAATAGTATTACATTGTGTATATGTACCACATCTTCTTTATCCATTCATCTACTGATGGACACTTAGGTTGCTTACATTTTTTGACTATAAATAGTGCTGCGATAAACATAGATGTGCATCTGTCTTTTTCAAACTGGACTCCTGCATTCTTAGGATAAATTCCTAGAAGTGGAATTCCTGGGTCAAATGGTATTTCTATTTTTAGTTTTTTGTGGAACCTCCATACTGCTCTCCACAATGGTTGAACTAGTTTACATTCCCACCAGCAGTGTAGGAGGGTTCCCCTTTCTCCACATCCTCACCAACATTTGCTGTTGTTTGTCTTTTGGATGTTGGCTATCCTAACTGGTTTGAAGTAATATCTGATTGTGGTTTTAATTTGCATTTCTCTGATGATTAGCAACATGGAGCATCTTTTCATGTGCTTGTTGGCCATCTGAATTTCCTCTTTGGAGATGTGTTTGTTCAGCTCCTCTGCCCATTTTTTAATCGGCTTATTTGGTTTTTGTTTGTTGAGGTGCATGAGCTCTTTGTATAATTTGGATGTCAAACCCTTATCAGATATGTCACTTATGAATATATTCTCCCATACTGTAGGATGTCTTTTTGTTCTACTGATGGTGTCCTTTGCTTTATTTACAGAAGCTTTTTAGTTTGATATAGTCCCTCTTGTTCATTTTTGCTTTTGTTTCCCTTGCCCAGGGAGATATGGTTATGAAGAGTTGCTCATGTTTATGTCCAAAAGATTTTTGCCTATATTTTTTTCTGAGAGTGTTATGATTTCATGACTTACATTCAAGTGTTTGATCCATTTTGAGTTTACTTTTGGGTATGGGGTTAGACAATGATCCTGTTTCATTCTCTTACATGTAGCTGTCCAGTTTTGCCAACACCAGCTGTTGAAGAGGCTGTCATTTCCCCATTGTATGTCCATGGCTACTTTATCATATATTAATTGACCATATATGGTTGGGTTTATATCAGGGCTTTCTTGTCTGTTCCATTGGTCTATTGGTCTGTTCTTGTGCCTGTACCAAATTGTCTTCATTACTGTGGCTTTGTAGTAGAGCTTGAAGTCAGGAAGTGTAATTCCCCCTGCTTTATTCTTCCTTCTCAGGATTGCTTTGGCTATTCGGGGTCTTTTGTGGTTCCATATGAATTTTAGAACTGTTTGCTCTAGTTCATTGAAGAATGTTGGGGATTGCATTGAATCTGTAGATTGCTTTAGGCAGGATGGCCATTTTGACAATATTCCAACCACATTTTATTTTAAAGATACTATCTATTTTATAGATCAATCTAGATTTATAACTTAACTGAGGGAAATTGAGATAAGAATTTAAGTGATGGAAAGACATGGGACCAGGGGCTGAGAAAGACAGAAAAAAAAAAAACAATCATAGGTTAATTTGACAGCCATATTTATCTCAGACCCCAGGGTTTAGATACCAAGTATTACAGGGGTTCAGAGGAGGGAGCTATACCTGAAGCCTCCAGGTTTAGACCCCATTCAGTCCCTCCAGAGAATAGGCCAAACCATGAAAGGAGAGAAAAAAAAAGATCAATACAATAAAGAGAGAAGTAAGGGAACAACACAGTTTTTGCTGAGAAGTGCCCAGAATGTGATTCAAATTGGAAAACCTAAAATTATAGTAGACACTTCCTGTATGTTGAGCAAAGTCTCTCAGTCACATCTCAGAAATATGCGAAGTATTAGAGAGATGAGATGATGAGATTTATCTGGAGCTAGGAATAGGGATAGTTGATAGAGAAAGGGGCTCGGGAGGTGAAGAATACTAGCCACCTGGAGAGTATGGCTTTGAAATGGGTGATCAAAGATCATATCGAGGAAAATGCAGATGTTGCAAATACCCTGGAAATAAGAAAGTACTGAGACTGGACCTTGTATGCTAGCAAAGGAGTGATTGCATTGATGTGACAAGTGAAAGACATGGGAGGTTACCTGTTTGTGATCTGAGAGGGCAGATTTTAGATTAAATATCTTGGAAATAGTTCCAAGGATGATCAAGAAATGTGTTTAACTATACTGAATGTTGAATAAATGAAGCAGAGGTGAAGGATATTACATTTGAGGAAGTTAAAGCGAAGCCAGAGTGGAGATGAGTCATTATTGAGGATGTTTGAGTTGCCAAAAAAGAGATTATAATTGAAAGAAAACTGAGCCAATGGTGAAGTCATTGAAGAAAGAAGTATGACGTGGAAGGTATAATAGGGCATGTGTCAACTAGGTCTTGGGAATACATTTTCTTAAATATGAGTTAATATTGGTAAACTGTGCTGTCATTTCACCATCTATGTCATGTATATTCATGTATATCATACAATTTGAGAAATATATGTAACCAAAATATAAATAAAATTTAAGTCATCCAAATACCCTCACTCTGAGAAAACACTGTTAATATTTTAGTGAATCTCTAACTCGTGGTATTTTATGAAGTGTGTAGTCTTGACAATTATGTTTTGGCATTCAAATACAACTGTGCTTTTTCCTTATTTTTTAATAATGACTCTCCTTCATCTCATAAATGCACACTCCTCCATAGGTCGGACAGTTGTATTCATTTACTATTTATATCATTATCAAAAATTGGCTGAATTTCTCTCATCATTCAGGCTCATTCTCTGAGTGGTGTTTCTTGATATTCTATTAACAGGGCCACCTCCATCCTCAAATACTTACCACATCACCTTGTTTGCTTATCATAATTATGATAGATTCTTGGAGATTTTTAAACATTTTTTCTGAGAAAAAGTTGGTGAGGGACATAGAGATCTCCCTCTGGTCTTTTCTATTTATTCATTCAACAAATAAAAATATGCTAATTAGACATCACACCAATCCTGGAGATATAATGAACATGATAGAAAATGTCTCTCTGAAGTCAAGGTATTTACCTTCTCCTGGAAAGGATATTAAGTCAGAAATAAATGGTAAGGCAATTTGTGACATGTTTCGGTAATTATGATAAGTAAGTAAACAAGGTAATATGACAGTAACTCGGGTGGCAGTGGCCATGTTATTAGATTATCAAGAAATACCACTCAGAGGAGAATGAACCTGAAGGATGAGAAAAATTCAGCAAGTATGAAGAAAGAGAAAACAGATTTCAGTTTGCAGGAACAACACCTGCAAAGGCCTGGAGGTGTGAGATCGTAGTGTTAGAGGAACAGAAATCCGTCCAGTGTATGGAAGGAATGAGGAGAAGCAGGCAGGTGTTAGGTTAAATAGTATCTCATTCATCATTATTAGATTTCATTCTAAGAGCAATAGGCGGCCACTGTAGCATGTTATTCTAGGAAATCGAAAGGTTACTTTTGGTTGATGATCTTGCTTCCTTCTTCACTGAGAAAATTTAAGCGGCTGTAAGAAATCCCACATGTTCCCACTCCCATCTACCCACCAACCAGCATTCATACACACATTGTCTACCTTCTCTCCTGTTACTAAAGATTATCAATCTTTGTTCATTTCTAAGTCCAAATTCTCCACTTTCATACTAGATTCCATTCTTTCACATAGTCAAGGACAAAGCTCCTATAATTCTCTCCTCTTTCATCCATTACTAATTTGGTTTCTCTACTGGGTCATTCCCATTACCATGCAATATATTTTTTATCTCATTTAAATTATTAAAAAAATAATCTTCTCTGGATTCTACTTACCTTCCATGTATTGTTTCATTTCTAACAGCAAAACTTCATTAAAAAGTTGTTTGTATTCACTATTTCTAATTCGTCTTCTCTCATTCCCTCTTAAATCCACTTGAGTCAGGCTCTGATGCTCATAACTGCACTGGAACTTCTATGGCACAAATACTAATGACTGCCATACTGCCAAACCCAGTGGCCTGTTTAATCCTCATCTTATTTGATCTGTCACCTTTAAAATATTTGAATCATATGACTTAGAGGACACCATATCTCATTATTTCACTCATACCTTACTGCTTGCTCTCTTTGGTTGATTTCTGCTTTCTCCTAGACAGTTTAAGGTTGGTATCCTAGGGTACGTGTCCTTACACATTTTCTCTTTTCTACCCTCACTGTATTCGTATTCTCATCCACTTTTATTGTCATCTATATGACGATGACTTCCTAAATTATTTCTCAGTCCAGGACTTCCTGAAATTCCAAGCTTGTATTCCAATTGACTAATTGATATTTCCACTTGGTTCTAATTGATATCTCACACTTTCCATGTCTAAAACATGAATTTTTTATCTTCCCGTTGAGAACCAGTTTTCTTTGTGATAGTCAACCAAATTAATGGTTACTTTATTCTTGCCTTTTCTCCAGCCAAGCACCATGGAGTCGACTTTGGCTCCATTCTTTCTCCCATGCTGCCTGCAATGTACTGAGGAATCCTGTTCGCTTTGCCTTTAAAACATATCCAGAGAGACCCTCTTGAAATAATACCAATGAAATGGTGGCACAGGGATTTCTTGGTTCATTCTATCCTTCATGCCCTTCCTCTCCGGAAGCATCAATTTGAAGAACTATCCACACACAAAAATATCTTTACAAGAGCCAAGGATTCCAGGTAATAGATTACATTACCTGGTAAAGCATAAAAATAGGAAAAACCACATTTAGGAGGATAGGTCACATTACCTTTATCATCCTCCCCTAAGCCTGGTCAGCCCAGCACAGAGAGACACTCTCCCCATGGGAGGGGAGTAAGGTGGGTGCCCAACTTCACCATGGACCCCAGAACTGACCTGCCCAGCAGCAATTCAGCTCCTAAGGCCCTAGGTGGCTCCCTGTATGTTCCCATAAATCCAGACCCTGACTCACCCTAGCGCCTTCTGGCTCCAGTATCCTCAGGCAGTTTCCATAGCTCTGGGGAGCCACCGTGGCACCAGGCTCCCACCAGACTTCTGCGAATTCAGGTCTCCAGTTCATGCCAATGCATGCCAGTTGCAGTGGCCCCAGGTGGCTCCTGAGGCCCAGGAAGTTTCTGGAACACCAGGATCCTGTTGGTAGCCTACAAACCCAGGGACCTAGAGTACCCCTCACTTATATAGGCTGTAGTGGGCCCGGTGACTCTAGGTGTCTTCCTCAGCTCCAGGCTCCCAGTAGGCTTTCAGGGAATGAGGCCACTGGCTCACCCAAGGTTGGGCAGCTGCCATGGTCCCAGGGGCGTCCATTGGTTCCTGCAAACATAGACTCCTAATCCATCCTGGCTTCTGCCAGCCCTGATGGCCCCAGCCAGCTTCTGTGGCACTAGGTTCCTGGCAGGCTCCTGTACCTAAGCCCCTGGTCTGTCCCAGAACCAGGCTCCTGTAGCTCCAGTGTCAAGGATAGCTCCCACGGACCCAGGAATCTAGCCTGATCCAGCACTACAACAGTTCCCAAAGACACAATGTTTAAACCTGTCCCTGAAATCCCAGATTATAGCCTGTGACTCCTGTGGCTCCAGGGTTACTCAGGTCCAGCCCCACGGCCTCAGGCTCCAGGACAGTTTCCAGAAAGCCAGACTCCTGGACTATCCAAGCCCTGTACCATCCCCTACAGATGCAGATTCTGGGCCTACCCTTGTGGTCTCTGGTACCTGGTTGACCCCTGTGGACAAAGAAGAAATAAAAGATGTCTTGAAATGAAAATGGACACATAGCATACCAAAAGTTATGGGATACAGCAAAAACTGTATGAAGGGGTAAGTTCGTAGTGATAAATGCCTACATCAAGAAACAAGAAATTCTAAAATAATCTAACTTTACATCTCAAGGAACTAGAAGAAGAGAAAACAAAACCTAAGTTAGTAGAAAGAAGGGAATAACAAAGATCACATGGAAATAAAATGCAATAGAGACTAAAAAGGCAATATAAATCATCAATGAAACCAAGAGCTAGTTCTTTGAAAAGAAAAACAAAATTGGCAAACCTTGACAAAGCTAGATTCACCAAAAAAACCCACAAGAAGTCTCAAATCAAATCAGAAATGAGAAAATGTTACACATGTTAACACTTAAAATACAAAGGATGATAAAGGAGTATTATGGATGATTATATACCAATAAATTTGGCAGTCTAGAAGAAATGAATAAGTTCCTAGAAACATAATCTACCAAGACTAAATTATCAAGAAATTGAAAATCTGAACAAATTAATGTTTGAATCAGTAATCAAGAATCTCCCAACAAACCAAAGTTCAGAACCAGATGGCTTCACTGGTGAATTTTACCAAACAATCAAAGAATTATACCAGTCTTTCTCAAACTTCCAAAAATAGAAGAGAAAGGGACATTTCCAAACACATTTTATAAGGCTGGCATTACACTGACACCAAACCAAATGAGGAATACTACAATGAAAGAAAATTACAGGTCAGTACCTCTGATGAACATAGACACAAAAGTCCTCAAGAAAAGATTAACAAACTGAATTCAGCACAGTAAAATCAGTAAAATCATGATCAAGTGGGATTTATTCCAGGGATGTAAGGATAGATCAACATCCACAAATTAGTTATTGTGATTCACAATATTAACAAAATGAAGGATGAAAAATATGTGATCATCTCCATAGATGCAGAAAAGGTGTTTTATAATTGAACATCCATTTTTAATAAAAACTCTCAACAAAGCGATATAGAGGGTACATACTTCAACATAAAAAAGGTTATATATAACAAATCCACAGCTAATATAACACTCAGTGATGAGGAGTTGAAAGCTAGTCCTCTAAGAAAAGGAATAAGATGAAGATGTTCACTCTTACCACTTATATTGAACATAGTACTGGAGGTCTTAGCCAGAGCAGTTAAGCAAGAAAAAGAAAGAAAAAGCATACAGATTGGAAAAGAAATAAAACTGTCACTATTTGTAGACATCATGATGACATATATAGGAAAGTCCTAAAGACAACACCAAAAAACTGTTTGAGCTAATAAACTAATTCAGTAAAGTTACAGGATACAAAATCAATGTACAAAATTTGTTACATTTCTATATGCTAATAATGAATTATAAAAGAAACAGAAACAAAATAATCCAATTTTCCATTGCATCAAAATGAATAAAATACCTAGGAATAAATTTCACCAAAGAAGTGAAATAACTGGACGTTAAAAACTATAAAACTATGAGAGAAATTGAAGACAAATAAATAGAAAGATATGCCATACTTATGAATTGGAAGAATTAATATCATTAAAATGTTTAATCATTAAAATCATTAAAATCATTAATATCATTAAAATCCAAAGTAATAACACAGATTCAATACAATTTCTATCAAAATTAAAATGCATTTTTCACTATAATAGAACAATCTTTAAACTGTATGGAACCATCAAATAACCCAAATAGCTAAAGCAATTTTGAAAAAGAAGAACAAAGCTGGAGGCATCACATGTCCTGATTTCAAACCATATTACAAAGCTATAGTAATCAAAACAGTATGGTATTGGCATAAAAACAGGCACATATATCAGTGGAACAGAATGGAGAGCCCAGAAATAAACCCACATATGTATGGTCAAATTTATGAGAAGGGAGATAAGAATATACAATGGGGAAAGAACAGTCCCTTCGATAAATGGTATTAGGAAAACTGGACAGGAAACAACAACAAAAAAGGAAAGGAAAAAAAGCAAAACTCCAGGATATCTACATCAAAGTAAAAAAACTGCTCTGCAAAAGAAACCACCAACAAAATGTAAATTCATGGAGCCACTATTGAAAGCAGTATTGAAATTCCTCAGAACATTAAATATGGAACTACCATATAGTACAGAAATTCCACTTCTGGTTATATATACAAAGAAAAGGAAAACTAATTCAAAAAGATATATGCACCCCCATGTTTGTTGCAACATTATTTACAATAACCAAGACATGGAAATGACCTAAGGATCCATTGATGGATGGGTAGATAAAGAAATTGTGGTACACACACACACACACACACACACATCTCCCCTGCCCACACACAGTAGAATATTATTCAGTCATAAAAAGAAGGAAATTCTGCCTTGGAAACAACATGGATGGAACTCCAGGGCATAATGCTAAGTGACATAAATCAGACAGAGTTATTTATTCTGCAAATACTGTATATTTTCACATTGAATAAAAAAGCCAAATTCATACAAACAGAGAACATTCTGGTGTTTGCCAGGGGATCAGGACAAAGGAGAGGGGATGAATGGAGCAATGTCAGTCAAAGAGAACAAATTTCCAGCCATCAGATAAATAAGTTCTGCTGATCTAAGTGCAACATGGCAAATGTAGTGAATAATAATGTATTATATACATGAATGTTGTTAAGAGAATAAATTTTGAACGTTATCACCACACAAAGAAAAGTTAATTATACAAGTGGATAGAGGTGTTAACTAACCTTATTCTGGTAATCATTTCATGACACATATGGATATCAAATTACCACATTTTTATCTTAAATTTAAATGCTATATGTTAATAATATCTCAATAAAGCTGGAAAACATCCAGAATCCAATCATTTCTTACTTGATTACTACAAGCCTCACTTACCTCATTACTATAATAGTCTCCTTTTTAAAAATTGAAGGACAATTGACATATTATATTATATTAGTTTCACGTGTATACCACAGTGATTCAACATTTGTATACATTGTGAAATAATCACTCGAGTAAGTCTAGTTACCGTCTGTCACCATACAAAGTTAACACAATATTATCTAATGTATTCCTCATTCTGTACATTACATCCCCATGACTTACTTATTTTATTAAGTGGGATGCCTGCCTATATTCTTGCTCACTATAGTCTTTATTCCATGCGGTGGTCAGGGTGATATCATGAAAGTCCATGTCGGATCATGCAACAGCTCTGTTCAAAATCTCCTAGTGGTTTCCTAAGTAGGATCTCTTAGATTAAAACCCAAAATCTGTGCAAAGATCTAGAAGGCTCGTGATCTCATCCCTCCTTCGGTCTCTGATGTCATCTCTTACTTATTTCTGCCTCATTTGCTGCACTCCAGCCACGTTGACCTCCTTGCTGTATCTATGCCAGGCATGTTCCTCCTTCCAAGCCTTTGCTCTGATTATTTCCCCTCTTGGAATGGTTCTGCCCCAAGAATACCCACAACTTGTACCCTCAACCCTTCTAAGTCTTTGTGCAGTATGTCACCTCTTTCCTGCAACCTTCACTGACTATTGCCTTTTAAAATTACCCAGCACTCCCGAATCTTCTTGATGTAGTCTTATGTTTTCTATAGCACTTTTTTGCATTGTCTAGCACCAATATCCTTAAACTCCATTAGACAGACATTCCACTTAAAGCCATTCTATCTCTTAAAATGTAAGATCTTTCTCACCCTAAACATCACAACACATTAAGTAGTTTAGGGGTAAAAATCTTAGCTGTGAATGGAGGACTTGACAAGATTTGGTATGTCAGTCCCAGGTCACCAGTCACACCGGCCCTTTCAAGCAACATGGCCTTCCAGGCATGTTCACATCTTCATCCTGGTCTCTCATAGGCCTAACTATGATAAAGTTGGATGTTTCCCAATTCATGGAGGAGGATATTTTGTCACAATAGAATCTAGGTATAAGTAGTAACCCTGGCACTAATTGCTAGAAGAAGCTATACCATCTGAGGCAAATTCCAGGTGAGTTCGTGAGTGAGGTGATCAAGGTCACCTTCAAAGCCTGTAGTGTGAAAGGGAGTGATGCAGTCTGTGATAAAAGAAACTGTGACGTGGTGATGCCATGATAGTGCATTCTGACCCCATCAACTTGAGATGGCTAAGGATTCTATTATGCAAGTCTGCCCCAGCAAACACAAGAAGCAAGTATTGAACTGCTTTGAATGGTATGGCTTCCTTATCACCTTAAAAACTGGGCAAACAGATTCCTTTCTCATTAAGCTAGAATATAAGAAAGCAAAAAAATCCCTGCCCCACCGCAAAGAGTTTACTGGCCGAAGAACATTGTAGCATCCAGTCTCATTTGCTGCTGACCAAGATAATCTGGTACGGCCAGGAGAGATGTTTATGCAAAATATTCCAAAGTTGCTCAGAGTCTGTCATATGGAATACAAATTCTGGCTGGAGCATGTTATTTCAGAAAAGTTAGATGTATTCTCATACTCAAATACTATAGCTTTCTTTTAATTGTTCTCATTTCCCCATCATGGATTCCTCCTTTACTTTAGGTTCTGTATCTTTTTTTGGCTTCTGAAACTGGGTTTAGAGTCAAATTCCCAGCTTCCCTTTCTTATAAAATGCAAGAAATACAGACAGATGGGAGAGAAGAGAGGCTGAGAGGTCACCAGGTTCCTATGAATCAGAAGGAGAAGATGAAAGAACATGGGAATGACAGATGTAATATATTAGCATATTAACATATAATTTTGGCCAGGATTGGGCCTGTGAGAAGAAGCTATTCATTTCAAGCTATGCATGAATTTTTCCTAGAGTAAATAATAGTTTTCTCCCCTTGTAACATATGAGACCACTGTTCTCGTGGTTTTACTTCACAAGGTTCATAGAATGTTGGTGCAAATGAAGGCACCCCACCCCTGTCTTACTTGAGCACACATGGTGCAGCTGCTCATTGTCATCTCTCAGAAGTCCTTGGCAGTGCATACTGCTTCACCATAGGCTTCAAAGTGTCCTTGCAACATATCATCTGACCACATTGCTTGGGGTGTCCCACCTCAACTTGGTACCATTGAGTACCTTTAGGATAAAGTTGTAAAGAAAATAAAGCTTAACCAAAGCATTGTTAGTCTCTTCTTGATGACTGCTTTTTCATTCTGGAGTAACTGTATTTAGTGTAAATTTATTTTTTGGCCTTTCTTCTGATGACCTATATGTTTAACTAATTGATTATACTTTACATGAAAATCAAAGTGTTTTTTCCTAGTTTACTTTTGCTATCAGTGCAGTGCAAAATCTATTTCCCTGAATTAGGTTGCATTTCATTAATCTTTTAAACGTGAAATTGTAGTGGTTCAAGGTTAAGGAGGTTTTAAGAATGTGTGTTACTTAAATTGTGGCTAGATTCTTTCAAAAATACTCCAGAAAACAGCAATCATTTATAGTAGTATGAAAGTATGAATGATGTTTAAATCTTCGTAAAATTGACTGAACTTTGGTTAGATTCATCAACAAAATAATTATTGCAAACATTTATAAGTGAAGTGTTCAGGGTATTTCAGAATTGAATTAGTAAAATATAGATTAGTTTATACTAATGCAAGGAATATAGTATCCTTTAAAAAAAAGTAGACAGGTATAAAACAGGAGGGAAGTTCAGGGGAAGGAGAAATTATTCAACTGTACCTAGATAATCCCATTCATCAATTCCCTTCCTGTTTACTCAGAACATGTATTCAAAACCTACAAGGCCTAGGCATTGTGCTGAATACCTAGGATACAAATAAATCTAGCACCCTTCCTTCCCTTAACATGTTCAGTCTAATGGATCAGATAGTCATGTAAACAAATCATGACACAGTGTTGCAAGAACAGATCTGTGCAAATACTGTGGGAGATAAAGGAGACATAACAGCTCCACCTTGTTCAAGGTGTCATGGCAGGGTGTGTTAAGGACATCTTAAGAAAGAAACAGGCATTTATACTGAGACTAGACAACTTGAAGGTCAAATTATAGTTGGTCAGGTGGTCAGGAGTAGAAAACAATCCGGCAAAAGTAATTACAAGCACAAAGTCATTGTTACAAGCTGTGTTTTCGCATTTCAAAAATAACTGGTTGTCTTCAAATATGCTTTAAAAATAATGTAAATGTTTCTTTTTTTAACCAAGCCATTGAACTAACACTAAACTTAGAAAATGATTTACCTGGTCACAGACATTCAAGAAATCAAATTGTTAAAATGAAAAAGTTAAACCCAGAGTATGACTAACATTTGTCTATTTAAAAATAACTACAGTGTACTTAAGGGATAAGGGATAAAACAAGCTATATTTTATTGCTATTGATTTTTATGGGTATTGATTCTTATTTTAAGCTTTTAACAGTTCTAAGAAGCAAGAATGTAGAAGAGGAGTGAGATCTCCTGAATGAAAAGTATAATAGTAAATACATTTTTTTCTCGCACCTGTAGATTTAGCGGTGTTTACACCCCACCAACTTGTACTCAGTGCTTGCACACATGTGGGATGTACAAACAGTTCTCCAGTGATACTGTACACTTCACAGCTGCCACCAGAACATGTGGATTCTCCGATTTTGACCATCCTGGATTCTAGAACTGTATATGTACAGTAAGTAGAAATATTGTCTCTGTCACACACTGGTTCATGCAAGAATCTGTGAGTTCAATCAAGGAAAGGGTTTCTGACATAAAATTAATTTTATTGTGATTAAATGCATAAAAGTGATTAGTTCAGTAGTTCGGGGAACCTTTGATTATCACTTGCCAACTTAATTTCCATTTTGTCTTTATGCAATCAGGCTGAGATACATATATATATACAGATTTTGTGCAAACTTTAGTAAGAGGAAAACTGACCACTTACATGACTACTTTGGGCTTTTTATGTGAGATATTATTTGCTTGATTGTAATGATTTGAAATGAGAAAGTAAAAACACATATTTTCTTTGTGAGTATAAATTAGGACCTTCTTTTTCCCTTGCAGTTGATGTCAGAATGGAACTTTCACATATAGGCATGTTTTTTTATTTTTAATATTAGTGATTCTTATCCATCACCTAATATATGAAGTAAAAGATATATGGCAGTACTGAATTAAAACTTAATCAGTCTCTCTTATCATCAGTTAATACTTGTTTGTATTCATCTCTCTTGACCTTAAGTTCTCTCATCTGTAAAAGAAGAGTTTGGACTGAATATATTATGATATTCATTCAAGCTGAAAAGCATTATGATTTATATCCCATTGTTCCAAGTCTAAACTCCCCTATTGATTTTCAGTGTGCCCCCAACTGAGTTCACATCACTTACCCCAAAAGATTCCCCACTACTCTAAGTAATTCTCAATTCACCAATTTCTGTCTATTCTGTGGCTTGTCTTGCTCAGGCCGCTGACGCAGGACAACTCTCACCTGCAACACCCCTGCCTTCTTCCCCTACCTACCAAATCGAATCCATCTATCAAGTTTACCATCTTATATATCTAGGTGGTGTGTCTGCTCATTTAAGAAATCTTACTGGACTACCTCAGCCTTTCCAGTACTCAACTTTTTCTGTACTCTAGTTGTGTATTAACTCTATGCTAGATTGCTGCATTTTTTTAAAGACTTTATGTCATTCTTTCTCCCATTTCTCATAAGTTCTCAGATGTTCTACTTCTCCTAATTTGTATTTGGTGACTTAAGTTCAAAATCAAGTGCTCATGCATACGATTTTGTATTTTTAGCTAATTAAAATTACAAGTAACTGGAGAGCAGGCACTACGTCCTATTTCCGATATACCATTGAGAAAAGGCATGTAATAACTGTGTGTTTTTTAAGTGAATCCCTTTTGAGCTTTCAGTCTGCTTTCTTCATGGAGCCATAAATCCACGTTCCTGTGTGTCCCTTATAAATCCTGTATAGTTCAGGTTTGACTTGAGTGAATGACGATGATGCTCTATTTTTACATTCCCAGGTGGAAACAACCAAGAAAAGTAAACGGAATTCTGGAGCGCTATCTATTATATATTTCAAATCACACGCCTGAATTTGCCATTTGGGATGTCATCTATAACAGTTCAGAACTTTTCCAGGATCACGTGCTACGAGACCTATTCCCTGGTAACAGATACCTTATCAAGCTGGGAGTAAGTTCACTTTACTTCTATTACTGTCTCTGTCCCCATCCCTTCCCTTGTTTGTTCACTTTCCTTTGTCGCAACTTTTCTCCTTCACTTAAAGAAAAAGCAAGACCAGAAGCCTCATGTATTGTTTTTTACACAGAAAACTCACTTCACCTCCTCTATGAAATTTTGTTGATCTAATACCTACATATTTATTTTAGATTATGCAAAATAATAGAATAACAATCTGACTCGGTAGATTTTCCCAAATCTAAGTTGAGATTATCAGAAATTTTTTTCTTTTTATCATTTATAGAATGTCATAATTATTGAGGGATTTTTCTAAAATGCTTAATTAATAAGGATATTTCCCCATGAGCCTGTATTCATTGGAAAAAACAATATACAGTATGGAAATGTAGGTCTTTTATTTTTCAGTGAAGGTTTAAATGACCCCCCCCAAATATTCTTGATTGTTATTATGTACCAGTTCACATTACATTTTTATCTCAGAAGAACAGTCACTTAATCAAACCGTAGAATCAACATGGTTTAAAGGCTTCTTTAGAAAGATAATAGCATTTTTAAATACAGAATACCACTTTTATTTACAAAGGTCTTTTAAAAGACCTTGATATTACTGTGGAATTTATACTCAGTAGTTCCTTTTGTTTTTTGATGAAATATAATCTTTTTTAAGTTTAATAGCACATCTGAAAATAACTGAATATAAACATGAGATTGTCCCTATTTGTTTTAAACACACTCTTCATTTTATAGCAATACCTATATAAGGATATTTGCTTTGATAAATGCCATAGAAAATATTCTGCTCTTGATTATGAATAAATTTACATTTATGTAGACACTGTGTATGCATTCATTTTACTTAACATGCTCTTGAATGCTCTAAATATTATACCACGAGAAAATAAACTACATTCAACTATTGCTAACTGTCTGACCTGACACCACAAAACAAGGGCAATCAGACAATGTTAAAAATCCCATTTAGAACTGTCTCCATGTGCCTAGGTGCTTAGCACACAGGTGGATTTATGAAACAAAATCTTTGATTACTTAGTTTTATTACCTAAGGTGTAAGAAGTGGATCAATTTGATTTTCCAAAGCTAACACAGAAACCCACACTATTTTCAAAACAGTGGTAAGATCAAAATTAAGATAACTCTCTTGCTTAGAAGCAACCAAAATTAAACAAGTTATTATGCACTCAGTTTTTATCGGAAGGAGGCAAGTGACACGAAACAACATTCTATTCTTAAGGGAATTTTTTTTAAGATACTCTGTGCCATCAGTGAAAATGCATCTGAATCTCCTGTGTTTATAAACCTATCATACCTTGATAACTAGATACCACTAGTTTGGGAGTCCGCTCTCCTGAGTTGCAATTCAGATTTTTTCACTAACTGTGTAACCTAAGGCAAATTCATTTAAGCACATGGAGTTTTACATTCTTCAAGCCTGAAATGAAGATTTTGAACTAAATGATGTCTCTTTGAGCCCTAAAATTCTATGATACGAAAAAGGTTACCCCAAATAATATTCTATGCAAGATATCATAAAGATGTGGAAGTCCTTGCTCTAACTCTTGTTAGGGAAATAAATTTGCTCTTATTATTTTCGATTTCACTGTATTTATTAAGGCAGAAAATATGCTAATATATTTTCAGGAAATAGTCAACTAAAAGGATTTTTTCTTAACTCTGTTAACCAGTAAATTAAATGAACCAGAACACTGAGGTTCATCTTGGTTAATTGAGAGATTATTGTATATTTCACAGTGTCAACGTAATAACTGACTTTCAAGGTCATTAGATTAGTAGATGGAGATCAGGTTCTCAGCCAGCAGAGTTAGTTGCCTTTCTAGTCTTAGCTAGTTGACTGAATGCTGGAAAACAAAGCATGGACAACAAAGCCTTTAAACAGGTATTAGAAGGCAGGAAGATACATGAGGATTCAAAACATTATGATTTACTCCAGACTCGGAGCATGTATATTTCTTCATGTGGCTTCATTTAATTCTCCCTGTTGACTGGATTATAAACTCCTGAAGGGCAGAGACTGTATCTTTCAAATTATATTTGTGAAGTCAAGCACAGTGCCTGGTAGAAACTGGAAGCTCAACAAGCAATTACTGAATGAATTAATGAGCACTAAGTATATACATTTCATAGAGAATCTGAGACTTCTTACGTAAATTAAATAATCTATAAAATGTCAGAGTTAGGGACTGTATGGTTCCAAACATATGCTCTTTCTACTAGGAGAAACACCATAACATATTAACATATTGCTACACTCAATAAATTGTATTGTTATGAGTGGTGGTGCCTAATAAAGAAAATAAGTCAGCAAGTAAATAAAGAAGCTAGTAAGAGAGACAAGTGACAAGATATGTAAGACTGGATAATTTTTCATATTACTTGTAGACATTCATTTCTGGATAACCATCAAGTGTTAAATATATTTCCTGGATTCTTGGAAATGATGAGCTTAACTTTTCTAAAAATCATTTATAGATGATATGACCTTGTTCTTTTTCTTCACACTTTAAAACATGCTGCATTTTTAATATCCTAAGACCCTACTTCTCTGAAAACAAACTATGGGAAAAGATAATGCTAGTTTTGAATGTTCCTAATAGTCATGATTTCAAAAATAAAATTGATATATTTTTACTAGTTATGCATTTTATTGCACCAAAATTGAATGTACTATTTGGTCATAGGTTACTCCTCATGTCAGGGTAATATTATGACTTCACAATTTTTTAAAAATGGCTGCAATTGATAAAATCTGTAGGAGATGGGTTGAAATACCATATTTTAATGGCTCAGAAGCTTTCAAAGACCTTGCCATTTCATAAAAGCAACTTTAATCAATCCCACTATTTTGTTTAGTTTTTCCAAACCAGAATTTTAATCAGCATTCAATGCATTGAATGCAATGGCTTCTGGTTCTGGGAGTTCAAACAAGGTACTGATTGGTTCAATTTCATTTAGATACTATTGGTTAGAAAAGACCAATCAGAAGCAACTTCAAAACATTTATTTCCTCAGTGGAAGAACCAAGATATTCCACCTATCACTTAGCACCTCTAAATGCATGCAAAAAGATGTGGGGAAAAAAACCAAAATATTGTGCAGATAATTCTGTTATTTCAAGATTCTGTTTCATCTGTAAGAAAAATTCTGTCATAAATTCCTTTGATTCTTTATTTTTTTGAGGGGGGCAATGTACTTTTTTTTAAAGTGTCATTGACATATACTCTTCTGAAGGTTTCACATGAAAAACACTGTGGTTACTACATTTGCCCATATTATCAAGTTCCTCCCATACCCCATTGCAATCACTGTCCATCAGTGTAGTAAGATGCCAGAGAGTCACTATTTGCCTTCTTTGTGCTACACTGTCTTCCCCATGACCTCCCCAACACCATTTGTACTAATCGTAATACCCCTCAATCCCCTTCTCCCTCCCTCCCCACCCACCCACCCTCCCTCACCCCTCCCTTTGGTAACTGCTAGTCCCTTCTTGGAGTCTGTGAGTCTGCTGCTGTTTTGTTCCTTCAGTTTTATTTGGTTGTTACAGGCCCAAAGTCAGTAGAAGGAGAGACATAATAAAATCAGAGCATAAATAAATAAAATAGAGAAGAATAAAACAATAGAAAGAATCAATGAAAGCAGGATCTGGTTCTTTGAGAAAATTAACAAAATAGATAAGCCCCTAGCCAGACTTATCAAGAAAAAAGAGAGTCTACACACATAAACAGAATCAGAAATGAGAAAGGAAAAATCACTATGGACACCACAGAATTGCAAAGAAATATGAGAGAATACTATGAAAAATTATATGCTAACAAACTGGAAAACCTAGAAGAAATGGACAACTTTCTAGAAAAATACAACCTTCCAAGGCTGACCCAGGAAGAAACAGAAAATATGAATAGACAATTACCAGCAAGGAAATCAAATTGGTAATCAAAAACCTACCTAAGAACAAAAGTCCTGGACCAGATGGCTTCACCACTGAATTTTATCAAACATTTAGTGAAGATCTAATACCCATCCTCCTTAATGTTTTCCAAAAAGTAGAAGAGGAGGAAATACTTCTAAACTCATTCTATGAGGCCAGTATCTCTCTAAAACCAAAACCAGACAAAGACACCACAAAAAAAGAAAATTACAGACCAATATCCCTGATGAACATAGATGCAAAGATTCCTTGGATTCTTAAGAGACTTGTTAGTCAAGTTGTTAGTTTATGGATCTTAGATGACATAGGCCAAAGAGGAGTCCTTCAAAATCAGAGGATGTCTTTATTTGTCCCAGAAGGTATCATAAAATTCTCAAAACAAAGTAAATTTTAATTCACATTTTGTTTTAAAAAATACAGAACTCATGTCATATAGCACAGTATTTCTTTGAGGAGATTTGGCAGGGGAAAATATTTAGGACATGAATAAGAAACACAGTAGTGACAAATAGACTATGAGAATTAAATCCCAGTGTTAGGAGTTTAGCAATAGATGCTGCAACTTTTCCCCCTCTTAAGGGGAAAAAAAAAATCTAGGAAATGAAAGTAGATGGATTTCTCTCTCTCTCTGAAGACTGGAAAGAATGCTCCTTTGATTATTTTCATTTGACAGCTCAGCTGTCCACATGGAGTCTACCCGCCACATTTTCTAGTGGAATTTTAGCACATTTGAAATGTTTTGTTTTCATTTTTCTGTTTTAATGTTCAGGTAGTTATTTCTTGGGATAGGAGTGACATGTCCTAGAGCTCTGAGTCAGGGTTTGGCCACAAGTGCCATTAATTCCTGTTTATTTGCAAAGACTCTGTTTGCAGAAAGAGTATTTTATCTCTTAGATATATATGCACATGCCACAGCTGAGAATTAGAGGAAACCCACAGAGGTTAATTAGGTCCCCAATATTATGCAATTCCATGCACTGACCACAATTTAACCCATCTGAAACTTGCTGATGAGAAATTACCCTGAAGACATGGGTTAAAGTTGCATTCTTACAATATAAATGAGACTGATTTCCATGTCTATTAACTGCATATTGTTATTTATACTTACAATGAAGAATTTGCAACAACTTTACAAATAGTATACATCAATATAAAATCTTTAAAAATCAGTCATGTTTTTCCTGCCTTTGGGATAAAGAATATCAAGTGTCTTGAATATCAAACTGTCATTCTTCAATATCAAACTGAAAAGCAGAGAACAGGCCCAGAGAAATAAAGAGGTGTAATTTTTTTATTGGTAATATCTACCTTCCATGGAAATGGACTAAATAAAGTCAAATTTTTAGATTGTCCTATGATGTGCTTCATTTCCTTATTGATTTTGGTAAAATTTAATGATCTTTTAAAAATATTTTTAAGTTTTGTATAAATTACAGTTGTAGCCTTAAGAATTGTTGAAAAAGCTTAGGTGTTGTTTTCGAACATCTGTGTTATGTAAAGATATAGTTGCTAATACTAGCAAGTATTAGCTCACAAATACAGTCTGGAAAAATCTGTGTATACATCCCAATTTCCTGGAGAAATGTTTATTCAATTAGTTCAGCCATGAAGATATTTTTCTAATACACTTTAACATTTGTTTTGGAGTTATTTGCAGTTTATTATGAAAGTGCACACAGAAGTTTCTGAATATCTTTATTTTTGGTGTTAGTAATTCCTGTTTGGAGAATAGGGGGATTCTGTGATCGTTGTTGTTTGTCAGCCATGTAACAAGCCCATTTCCTCTGGCATATAAATAGGTGATTTGGTCCTTTAAGCCATTAAACACTCACTCAACTGCTCCTTCTTTGTTGATTTATGAGAAATATTGTTTTTTTCAACTTCAGGTTGTATTATACATAAAACATACTGGTCACACTATACTATATATAAAGCAATTTGCTGTACATGCATTTTTTTCCCCTTGAAGTCACTTGTTTGATTCTATAATACTTTTAGTACTTTTTCATACATGTGTGTGCACTTAATCCATTCTGGGAACTTTTGTGCAAGGCTAATTTCATCGTCTATTCACCCAGTCAATAGGCGCCCTATTTCTAGACACCAATTTAGGATGTGTTTATAATTTGTACGTTCATACATCCTGGGTTTTTTCTAATTCTTGGAGACAGCTGACTCATGTCCTAACAAACAAACTAAATGTCATACCCCAGCATTTGCATTAATTTATTTTGGGGGGTAAAAAGAGCTTTATTTCCAAGAATCTGAAACTCATACAAATTCTCTTTCCTTCATGCTCATCTAAACTTTGGGGACCCAGGGTGAAATGTGCTTTCTGTGCATCTCTCTGCAGGCTTGCACGAGGGGTGGGTGCACCGTGAGTGCGGCCAGCGAGGCCCGGACTGATGAGAATGTCCCCAAAGGCGTGCCGGCCGCCGACGCGCACTCATACTCACCTCACTCCTTTAACGTCTCCTGGACTGAGCCCGAATATCCGAATGGTAAGTGAACTCTTTTAGCCTTAAGTTAAAAAGATGATTAGCAAAGGTAAATTAATATTCTAAATGGCAGCTTATATGTGGTGCTTAATTTTTAATGATCATTTTAGCACATAAAATACCTGAGATAGTGTCATTGTCTGTAGTTGGAAGACTGTGGTTTTTAGGTTAACGCACAATTTTGGTGGCTCAAAACTGCTCCCTTTTGATAGTTCTTGTGTACTGCAGCTTATTGTTTAACATGTTCCAGAAGTGCAGAGAACAAACAAGGATTCCCAAAGAACGCCATTATGAGAGTGCCATATTTTCAATGACTTCCTGTTTTTGACTGATTATTTTGTTTGTGAAGTACCGAGAAAGTTCATGTACGTATTGTCTTTAAAAATGATTTAATAAATTTGTCTTAAAAGAGACCATTTGGAACTCTGCATTTTAAATATATCATCTATAAATATTTCAACATGCAGCTTTTAAACAGTGCACACATTATATATACATGTATACTTGTTTAACTTGAACTGGATTGGGTACATTTCTAAGCATTATACACATCTGCCTAGTTTGGAGAATGGTGAGCCAAGTTAAAGTTTGCTAAAATAAAATCTTATAAAGAATTTACAATTAACTTGGGGTAGAAATTGCTTTATTCATTAATTGGAAATATCTAAGTTTCACATGACACAGTATCATTGTTCCACATTGATAAAAGCTTGCAGAACGTCATATTTTGTTAATCTTTAAGACAAATATTAAGGAGACTTTTAATATTATAAAAACTGTTTTAAGGAACTTCTTACTGAAAATTGAAAGGGCCTCCTTCAGCACAGCCAAAATAGAATGATAGAAAAACATTACAATTTTATTGGTTTTATTGGTCTTATGTTTACTATGATATTAATTATTCCAGTCGTCTCATTTTAATTAAACTTTTGGCAAATGCATTAGATAAATTTGAGGTAATAGAGAGACCTCTAATAATTAGAGTGAGTGATTATCTCTGCTATTGAATTTATTATTGTATTATAACAAATTTTCTAATAAGAAATAAATGGAAGTCTATTTGATACTTACATTAAACAGTCAAAAGCTTGTCATACTTGGCACTCCACAAAGAAATCTAGTGTATAGGTGACAATGAAAATGTTGATGACTTATTCCAATTGGATTGCTGTTAAATGCTTTTACATGATTTGCATAGTAGAATACTTTCTTCATTCCAGCTGGAACCACGACTGCTTTCAGAATCCCAAGATAACTAGAGAGATACTTTCTACAGTTCAAGGAATATTTGTTCATGTTTTTTTGCATTTATAAGCAGTTTTTAGAATATATTCATTGAATAATATGAATTTGGGAGAATTTGGAGATTTTCATTAACATTTCCATTCTATTCTAAAGTCTTCTGTTTAATCACATCAGAATTTTCCAAATTTTTGTTGTGGGAAAATGGTTAGATACTGAAAGGCAATAGTTTTCATTAAAAAAAAAAAAAAAGACCCAACTCTCCACTCCTTCTCTTACCACTTTCCCCCAGTGTTTCAGTGTTTGGTTTCTGTTGTCCATTGTCTGGAGAGGGAGACTCTGATTATTGGAAAACATCTTGTCCCTCCACTCTGTTTGCAACCCACCCACCCCCGCACTTTCCTCTAGGAACCCAAGGATTAAAATCTAAATTATTTTGTTTGGCATTCAGATCACTCCCAACTTGTGATTTGACCTGCATTTGCATAGCCTTGTAACACAGGTTCCTTTCTAGCCTCCCCAGAATATTTATAGCCCAGTGTAGGGCTGAAGACTTGGCTGTGGAGTCAAATAGGCCTAACAACAAATCTTTATCTCTGCCATGTACTAGCTATATTTCTTTGGGAAATTTACTGGATTTCATGAACCCCAGTTTCCTTGATTACAAATTTGGAGTGAACAATCCCTACATTCTCTTCATCTTCACCTGTAGAAATCTAACACATTCCTCAGGGATAACTTCCTCTGTTTTTAAGAAATTGTTCTGCTGTTCCCTGAGTTTAAGTTAAGCTCGTTCTTTTCTCTTGACCATATATCCTAATTGATTCTGTGCCTTCACAATGGCACTCAGAGGCCTTCATTCATCCTAGGCTCAAAGTGCCATGTGCCCACCAGAGGATGAGGGCCACCAAATCACTCAATTTCCCTGTCCTTTCCTGGAGCTTAACCCAATGTGGCACTTTCTGTTGATACCTTGTAATATTTAGTTCTTTAAGCTGTTTCTTCTGAAAATCGCATTTGGTCAGTGGCATGTATATGGTAGAGTCCTACTGCTGTAATGATACCATCAGAGAGAAAAGAAGTAGTTACAGGCCAGGTCATGAAATATACTTGTTTGAAAAGTATTTGCTCCTGACATCTATTTGTTGAGCTGTGTAACATCTGGGACTGGGATTTTCTTTTAGGAGTTTGGAGCTGCATTTGAATCAAAATTTTGTTTTCTTTTCTAAAATTTTGGCGTGTATCGCAATCTGTGCTACATTCTGGTTGCTTTCTAATTTCTGAAGATGCTGAAAAGTATACAGTTGAAAATAAAATCAGTTTCACCCTTATGCTACTAAAGAAGCCATTTCAAATGATTTTGAATAATGTTTCTCAAACATATCTGATCATTAGAACCATCTTGGGGTCAGTGATTGAAGGAGTAGATTTTAGTGCTCCACCAGAAGACTGAACTAATCTGAATTTGTTCCTTCAAAATATATATTGGATGACCTACTAGGTGCCATCATTCTGATGATACCAAGATGGATTTGCCCAATCCTTCATCTTAAGGGTGTCAGAATTCCTTGGGATAAATACACATGTAAACATATAATCACAGGTAGGATGCACACAAGGTGCCTAGTGTATACAGAAGGTGCTCCCTAAGAAGACCTATGGGATGTGGGAGTGTCATCCCTCTGGGCTTCAGTAAGATGTCCAGAGATATGTATGCATTTAGACATAAACACATTATGCATGTATGTCATATTCTGTAACAGGTGTGGCTTGCCTGATTTTGCACTCAGACTCCCAAGATCTTCACACTGTTGGTCAATTAGTCAATTATACCCTAAATGGATTATTCCACTAGAACTTTATAAACATGAAAAAAATTACTGAGAAACAGTAGGCCCACTTTTTATAAGAAGATATATCTATGTTTCCAACCATATGCCTTTATATGACAAAATAAAAAAAATAAAGGTTCCAATACAAATGCCCTTGCCTATCAAGTAATTGGTAGACTTCAGTCAGTATGGCTTAGGAAATAGGCTCTCTGGTTTTCATAACTGATTGTGGCTTAAACCATCAGCTCCTACTCATTAAAGTCTGATGATGGTCCTTACCCAGGGGCTAAGCAAATGGCATCTGGCCGTTCTGGTTTCTGTTCTCTTGGTCTCTGATCCGTCTCCTGCTTCACAGCTTGTGCTGGGAAGCTTGCTGTTTGCTTCAGAACATGCTTCACTGCTCAGAGAATTTTTCCTATTCTGGAATCTTTTGTTCAGTGCCATACCACCAGCTCCAAGAATACTGCCTGACACATAATAGATTCTCAATTAAAAAATTGTTGATTGCCCTATCAAAAAATGCACAGAAAATAATAAGTTCTGACAAGGACACAGTCATCTGACATAAGGTTTCTCAGGCTGGTAATTTATAGATATTCCAAAGAAGGACAGCAGAGGAAGCCAGATGTGCTCTGCATGCCTCTGTGTGAAAAGGAGTATTGCTGCTGCCATGAGGATTCGTTGGTGTCAAGATGGGCATTGTAAGAGGAGAGCAGGAGAGGTGGGTGCCCATTAGAAAGGGGTCCTGGTTCTCCCTGAGAAAGGATAGAGTATGTACTTGAGGAGCCTATGGAAACATTTTCTTAATTCAGCCTTTTGTGTTGGCCCAACTTTGTGAGGATTTATTTATGTTCAGATATATAACAAGACAATGGCAATAATGGCAATAAGGACAGGAAGAGTTTAGGAAGTTGACTGTTTTTGCAGAATTACACACAGTACTGTGAAGACATCTGAACATTATTGAAAGAACATTTAGTTCTGTTTTTTGAGCACATATGTTATTTCAGGAATGGTTAGTATAGAAACCAATGAACTATAGAACTTCTATACACATTCCGTACATGTTGCTTTTCACACTGATATGATAAAAAATACATTTTTACAATATAGGTACAGGAAAATGTATGTGTAAATACTAATTAAGTACTCAACCCATATAAAGAAAGAAGTATTTATTTCCAGCTAACACTAATAGTAATAGCTATGTTTATTACTATGTACCAGCTATTTTAGTTCTTATAACTAGCCCATGCAATAGCATTGTTATTCCAACATTCAGATGTACAAACTCAGATTTATAAGTATTAAACAACTTACTGAATTACTCAAGGCAGGACAACTAGTTAAGTAGCAATGTAATACAAAACAAAGTTTGAATGACTCAAAAATTCATAATTTCATTCACTGTACTTTTCTGCCTCTACTTTTTGTTGAAATGCTAGCAATGTGGGAAAAAAAGAAAGAATTTTAGATATTTTTACTTCTTTAATCCCTTATCCTCATGGCCAATATTCAAAATTCCTAAAATCTCCATTCTGATTTTTCCCTGGTTTTAAATAAATAATATTTTTTTAACTTTTTATTTTGAAATCATTTTTAAATAGTCAAAATGTGATTCTATTTTCTTTCTTGGAAATGCTCAGTTTTAATAGTATAAGTGGATTATAGAATTCAGTGAATCACTTAGGAAAACTGCTTGACAGTTTTGAGCAAACCTTGTGTAACTTTTATGAAACACCTCCAATCAGTTTGTCAGGTAGAATTTCCCAAGCACAATCTTTTTTAGATTCCGTTGATACCATTTTTAGGAGAGCATACCAGTAATAAGGCACTATTCCACAATGTGAAAGCTGTTCTCTCTTTTCCTTTTTAATTGAAGGATCAAGAATTCACACAGGGAGATATCTGCCACATTCAATCATCATCCAGACCTTGGGGGAAAGCCCTCAGTTGATACTCATATTGCCATGCCATACTGGAAACAAACAAACAAATAATGTTTGGAGCATCTATATGCAGAATACATGTTATTTTTATGACACTGAAGCATTGTTGTTTAATTCTTACAGTAAACAGAATCTTCAGTGTAAACAGAGAAACCTTGTTTTAAATTTACATCATATTGTACTTGTATTGAATTTCCTTGGTTATATATGACAACCTATTGAGCACCGTAAGAAATGCAATTTGACATACAATGATGAAGAGGCACAAACATATATATCCCAGTGGACGTACTTTACAGACAATTATGATTCAACTTCCCATGAAAATTAAACACTTCAGAAATTCTACCGTTATGGGAAGAGAAAGGTGATAAACTTCAAACTGCTTATGCTGGAAAGCCAATGGGAATTAAGTATCCATTTGGGGCATTATCCACGGAAGAACTGCATTTGTAGACTTGGATTAAATAACCTGACCCCCCCTTTCCACAGAGCATAATATAGTTTTATTTAGTTTTAACTATTTTAATGATTATTAGCGCAAGAGAATACACCAGAACAAAGCACAGAAAAATACAATACAGTGCAGTATAGTATAATGAATCACCGTCTATGTGGAGAATGTTGGATAGGTTTCTTTGGCCTCTCTAGATTCACTGTCCTCCTCTCTGTATCCTACAAGGCTGACCTGGGCTCCCAGCATCAAAGGGCTTCCTCCCTCTAGGTTTGTCCATGGGTAGCAGCAACAAAAAGATGAGAGTTTGGTGGGAGAAGGAAGACTGAGCTTACTCCCTTGGTTCCCTTACTGCCTGGCTCTGGGCTCCAGGGCTATATTCCACCATTCCCACTGCCCCTGTCCAATGGCCCTTTCCTCTAACTCCAGCTCTTTCTCCAGGTTTTTGCATCTTTTCTTATCCTTCCCCCTTCAGAGATGTTTCCTGGCTCCCAGTCAACTAGGAGTTAGCATGGTCTCCTAGGGACGCTAAGTATTACCAGCGGGGAGGACATTATTAGCACTTGATGCTTTTCTTTAATGCAACCCATGTATTGGTGATAGTCCTTTGCTAAATTATCCTCTACTGTCCACTTAACTTGCCACCAGACTCCTGCTGATACCCTGACTGATTCCTAAATCTCATTTAATCCATATTTAACACACAGAACTTGAGGGGCTGGATATAGAGATAAATGCAAAATGCTTCCCTTCACTCTGAGAATGGTAAAAGTAAATAAGAAAACAAATAAAAATTCCATCTTGTTAAACTTTGTTTTGGCACACTCGACATTGTAAATGCAAATAAAGAGATGCAGATTGTCGATCTAACAAATGTTCATATTTTAAATGACATTTAAAGTGATATTTATACTTTAAATGATAATCAACTTATTGATACATCATTGAACGCTTTCTGTTTATTATAATGAAGTATTTGTTATAATTAATAATAAAATGGTTTATGACATTTTTTTCTCTGATGAAGTTGGACAAGTAACAAGTTTGGCTTAAAGATCAGTTTCTCAGATAAGCCTAACTCTCTAACCCACCCAAACTAGGTTAACTTGCACCTCCCCCTACTGTTTTTCTTCTACCCCATCTGACTCTCCATTAATAAACTTTATGCACATATAGTTCACCTAGTCTGCCTTCCCACTTAGATTGAAGGTTTTATGGAGGCAGGAACCAGGACTGCTTTTATAATTCCCAGCATGTAACACAATGCCTAGTACATAATAGGTACTGCATGAATATTTACTGATGAATCAGATTAACAATTGAAAACCAAATCTGTGGAATCCAGCAAATTTTTTTCACAAGTTGTTCTACAGTAATTGAATAAGTACTGGATTTTTCCACACTGTACTCTGTGGATCTGACTGAGGTAGGGGAGGAACTTTAAGTAAAGGGTTAGCACACATATATATATAAGAAACCATTAGGTGATGATAGAGCATACCAGTAAGGAACACAGACCTGTCTAAAATGTGCTTTCAAGAAATCTGTAGACTACTTCTTAGAAGATTCATGCAGGACATGACATAGCTCAGAAAAGGAGGAGATAGTCTAAGGTGAGATTCCCATAGCAAAGAAGGTTTCAGCTTGCCCTTGAAGGGAGGGGGAGCTCTCAGTTCATTCCTTCTATATGTAGAACACCCAAGTCCTGAGTACTTTGATACATGCTCACTCACTGGATTCTCTGTCAGGCCGCCAGGGCAAGGAACATTACTCCTATTTTATTGGTAAGGGAATAACCACTTATAAAATTCGAGCTCTCTGAAATCTTCTGCATCTGTGGATGTTTTGTTGCCGTTGTCTAGCTTGGATTAATACTTAGTCTATAGGCACAGACCTGATCATCTGCATTTGCCCTCTTACAGCACTAAATTATGTTTTATACCTTTATCTTGCATCTACCTACCACTTCAGCATTTTATTTAAAAAATTATAATAATGATAAGGGAGAAATGTGGGATTCACATAAAAATCAAGTATAAAAATCAAATGAACAATCATATCTGAATATTGTTTATAGTTCATGATGTGTGATCAAAACCGAAAGTTTCTGTGATATGACTGCCCTTGCACTGTTTACCATGTAAGAACTTATTCACTGTGTAAGAACTTGTTCACCATGTAAGAACTTGTTCGTTATGCCTCAGAAGGTTGGAGACTGTTGAGAATTAGGCTTGGGGTTGATTAATGATTGTGCATTGAGTCCCCTATACAGAATTTTATTGTTGTTAGCAACCATTTGATCAATAAATATGAGAGATGCCCTCTCAAAAAAAATAGTTAGAACATGTATTTTAAAATTCTAGTAAGTGGCAATTTGTAGGTTTTCTTTTAAAAATTGTTCATTTCCTTTGCTCTTTTTTGTTAATCTAAGTTTTTCTTCATTTTTTGTTTATAAATAAAAGTTGATGCCTGTTATAAAAAAAAAATTCAATCTCTCTGACCACATCTTGAAGGTGTGTGTGGTCATGAGAGGAAGGCCACGTGCAGGGGGAGGAAGATACCTACAAAGGAGAGCTACCAGCTGGGAGCCTCTGACTATGTTTCCCATTTTGTTCTGCAGCTTAATTTTTCTCTACCAGCATCTAAGAGAGTGCCCAGAACATATTAGGGACTCAGTAACTACTTTGTTTATTGAACAAGTAATCATTTAGATATATATGTATAAAATAGACACTTAAAAATAATTGGTCATATGATGCGTACTCTTTCACAAAAACCATCTTGTTTTTTCCTTTTAACATCAAACTGAAGCATATTTTCATGTTAGTACATATGGCTCTCCCTCATTTTTTCCTGAAAGCTTAACTGAGTGCCATTGAATAAAACCACAACTCTTACATTACCATGAGGCTACCAGGTACATGAGTAGTGCCCATTCTTTGGTGCAGCTGCATCTCATCAAGACCAGCAAACCTCTACTCATCCGCAACGTTGACAGTATACAGTCCTTAGATGGATTCTCATTTATCTTAAGTTAGTGTTGCAAGGAAGATTCAGCCAACAGTCAGAAGGCTCCTCAGGAGTCCCCAGAGCTGTAGGAAGGAGCCCTGAATTAGCTGTTGTCATTTCCTTCTCAAACAAAAGCAAACCAAAAGATTGAGAATAGAAAAAAAAAAGAAAGTTGGTGTAAATACTTAGTATCAGACAAAGGAGACTTTCGGGCAAGCAAGATTATTAGACATAATTAGGTAACTCCATAATGATAAAAGAATTATTAAAATTAAGAATATTTTTATCCCTCAAAAGGTACTTTAAACTGAGTGCCTAAAAAGATACGTCATAGAATGGGATATGGTATTTAAACACACTTAATTGTCAGAAGACTAGTGTCCAGAATATATAAAGTATTCCTGGGAATCGATAATAAACTAGGAGAAGATCTGGATAGGTACTTCACAACAGAAAAAAAGTAGATGGCTGATAAACATAAGAAATATGCTCAACATCTTTAGTAAGTTGGGGAATAAAAAATAATACCAAAGCAAGATACCATTTCATACCTATAATACTGGCAAAGATTTTAAAGTGTGACTATTTAAGGTATTTTTGAGAATCCAGAACAATGAGAGCTCACATGCATTACTGATGCTAATGGGAGTTAATGCACTTTGAATTGTCTTGTCAAGTTCAAGTTGAACAAAGCCCAGCAAGCCCACTCCAGGACCTCTATTACACAGAAGTACATACATGTGCCTCTGGACATATGCACAACAGGGATGATAGCTACATTGATACAACAGCCAAAATGTGGAAGCAATTGATATCAGTAGTAGAATAAATAAATAAATTTTGTTATATAGGAATACTACGCAGTAATGAAAATGCATGAGGTATGGCTACCATCAACAGCATGAGTAAAATTCATGCATATTATGTTGTGCAAAAAAAGATATAAAAAATATATATAATGTGATTCTATTAATACAAAGCAGGAAGCTGCGCAGAGCTTAATTATGCTGTTTAGGGACAGATCCCTAGGTAGAAAAGCAAGACAATGGTTCTTAAAAACTCAACCTAATTATCTAGGAGGGAGGGAAAGGGTTGGAATTATGGGAGATTATACAGTGTTGCAGATATTCTGTATTTTAACCTTGGTGATGGCTTTTTCTTTTTTCTTTTGTTTTTAAAATATGACATATTTTATGTACTTTATTATGTTTTATGCAATAATTTTTAAAATGTAGAAAGAAATAGAAGCTGGAGCGTAGAATGTCCTGCAGAATCTGAACACAAACTCTGTAGGCTTTTATGTATCCACCCATAGCGCTGTCACTTGCTAGTTGTGTGGCACTGGCTCAGTCATCAGACCCCTCTCAAACTTGTTTTTCTCATTTGTAGAGAGAAAGTGAAACTCATTCGGCTTTCAAGGGCTTTTCCTGAGGATTAAATGGTACCTGATTAAAATACAAATACCGTTGTTAGTTTCTCAGCCATTTTCCTCTGATTTTCAAGGGTTTGCCTCTTCTTAACTGTCATGCTTAACTACACAATTTCTGTGCTGCAATTTAATTACATGTGGTATTTTGAGAGAGTTGTTGATTCACATGCAGTGGTAAAAGATAATGCAGACGGATCCCTTATGCCCTTTGCTCAGTGTCCCCCAGTGCCTTCCAAAACTGTAGAACATTTTCACAACTAAGGTTTTGACATTGACACAGTCAAGATATAAAACAAGAGGCATGGCTTTGTTTCTGATCCTTAACTTGAAAGACAACCCCCTTTTAAACCAGTAGTATAGTGGTAAGTTAGTCCTTTAATAACCAGTTGTTAGGAGTTTCATTGCTAACTTCACAGTCCATCTCTGATAAAGGTAGACCTTTCTCTTTCCTGACTAGTGACATTGTCCCACCATATTTTAGTCTAACACATCCTAGCCCTAAGCACTATACTTTTGTTTTATTAAAGAAAAGAAGGAATATAAAACTGTTAAAGATACTCCTTTCTTAGAATATGCCACACACTACTGTTTCAAGGTGGCCTTCCTACATTCCTAAAACAATTTTGAAACCATTTATTTCTGTGTCTGAACGAGTCTAGATAAGGTTAGGAGTCCAACTAAATCGTTGTTACTGGTTGTGACTCAGTCACAACTAGTTACTATAAATTCAGGAAAAGATGGCTTCATTTTTTTTTTTTAATATTTTCAGCAGTCTTACTTCTTCCTACCTCCATGGTCTCCCCTACTCCAGTCTATTATATATGTGACTCTAGGTTAAGTTTTCTAAATATGTCTCTCATTATGCCCCAAGTCAGTGCATAAAAATGTCAATAGTCCTCCCATACATCATAAAATCCTGACTCCTTGGAGTGGCATTCAAGGTTCTAACCTGTCCTTTGAAGACTTATTTTCTATTAGACTTTAACCAGTTACAACAATAACAAAACATTGGTCTCTTCAGGAAATCCTTAATACACCTCTACTTTCTTGTTTCCATGCATTACTGGTAAATGTCATTTCCCCACCAGGAGTGTCTTCCTAAGTCATTCCTTTTCACATTTTACCTGTTATGGAAGATCCAGCTTCTTTGTCTGGAAGACCCGGCTGCTCTAGAAGGCTTTTGGGACTCACTTTAGCCACAATGATTGTTTCCTGCTAGAAGCTCCGGTACTTACTATCTGGGTCATTTGTTGGGCATAATGTTTTTATGGTGCTTATTTATCTCTTAAATTGCTATTTAATTAAACCTGGGATTAACCCTTCCATAAAGGTAGATATTATTTCTTATTCTTCCTGGCCCCCAAATCAGCAAGCATAGTACTTTTCAGGTAACTGACTTTCAATAAATGCATGTAAATCTTTTCATTAGACTCATCTTTATTGCTTTTAGGCTGGAGCGTGTTTATTGGTTCTTAATCTGAGTGGGATTCCTAAGTATTTTAGAAGAGAGCTCCGGGCTGGAAACGGGTAACAGGAGCAGAGGCAGGAGATGGGATGGGATTTTACCAGATTTTACCACTGAATTTGTATTTGTGTGACCTTGGGAAACAGCTCAGCCCCTCTAAAACTTGATGCCCTTATCTGCACAACAAGGCAAATAACAGTTCTTATTTTTTGGTGTTGTTAAAGTTAACAGTAATAATTCATATAAAGCATGTAGCCTATTGTCTGACTCAAAGGAAGTGTCCGTACATTTTAAATGTAGAGTGTTCTATAGTTTCAAAAACCCTTATGCAGCATTTCAAAGACTTACCATTTTACTTTTCTCAAAGCTATGCATAATGTTCTGTATTCTAGTCAAAGAAGGAAAGCATGTCCTTAGGCTTAGTTTAAAATGTCCACTGGATTATATTCATTCATTTTTGTTACTCACTCTGGGAATCTGAGGTCAGTGAACTTATTATGGTAATAGATGTTTGAGACTTATTACTTACTAAGTATATGGTCTTAGAATTGAATTATACAATGTTTCATATGATACTAATTTTATTTATATGAAAACCTCTGATAATAAAAATAATGAAATCTGCTAGTATATCTTGATAAGAAATGAAGTGTTCTTTTCCAATGATTATCTCTATTGTTCACAAATTTACCAGGAAGCTTGACTGTGTATTCTTAACTCAGGAGTTTTTAGTTAACGATATTGCCCAAACCAGACCAAAGAAAACACCTACGCTTGTCTCAGGCTCCCATTTTAGGGCATCTGTGGACAGCAGCTATAAACTACAATGGTGTCACACTTTGGCCAGACCTTGAGATCTGGTGATTGGCTAGTAGGACCTGGTCTAAAAGGCAGAAAACCCAGAGAGGCCAGCATCATGAGTCTGCCTTATCCCCACAGCGTGGGTGTTATTGACCCCAGCCTTCTGATTCTGGGATGGGGTACTCCCGTCCTGCTAGCACTCTGTAAAGGCCTGACTGATCACTGATTGCATGTGGCACGATCAGATACATGTTTTGAGAAATGCTCTCTGTCTGCAGTCAGAAGAATGAATCGTATAGGAGTATTAATAATGCATCAGAACACTTAGGTGGTCATTATTCTCAGGCATGAGATGATGGCAGAATGAACTGGATGGTCATGGATATGGAAATGGGTACAGATCAATGTAGAACATGCAGCCTACAGGGCTCAGTGATGGAGTTGGTAGGTGTAGCAGGTAGAGGAGAATGTTAAAAATGACTTAAAGGGCAGACCGTACTTATCCATTGTGGACTGTTTACACAATATGGTTCTATAATTGATTCTTTAGCCTTTCCTACAAATGCTGTCAAACATTGGTTGCCTATAGAATACTGGGTAATTCTGTGTGTGTGTGTGTGTGTGTGTGTGTGTGTGTGTGTGTGTGTGTGTGTATGTGAGATCTCATCTCCACTGACACTGGACCTCAGTCTCATCCACCTCTCAGTTCAGATGTATCCTATATACTAAAAAGTGAGCAGCTGAATTAACTGTCACAAATCTCACAATTTCATTCTCAGCATATTTGCCCTATACTCATCTTACTCTAAGCCCTTCTCTCAGTAGCTGTCTATTATTTCTTTACGCAGTTCCAGATGTCATGGTTATCTAGCTTCTCAGCATAGGTTGTTAGGGGTTGAGTTGCTAGAGTCAAGTAGACAAAGAAGTAACATTTGAGAGATTGTCACTGAGGGAGAATCAAGTAGAATTCAAAAAGTAGATGCAGAAATTGATAAAGTATAGCCACTGAATGATGTTAAGGCTAAGAGCTGGGTAATTATCTGATATCTCATCAGTCCCGGAGGTATTACTGATATAGTCTTTGATGTCTATAATGCACAGTTTGAGTCCTCACAAATGAATCAATTACATTCATTATAGGCTGTGAGAGAAGACAGGTATGTGTGTAGTGCTTGCTAAAAAGATTTCCTTCAAAAATGGTTAAGATTCTTGAAGTTTGTACTTAAGGGATGAGATTTAGTTATAACAAAAATTAACTTCTTAAAATACCTCATTTCCCAGTATGTCAGATAAATGAGATATTATGCACGTAATCCTAGCATAAAAGAAATTCTCTGTTCCCCAATTATGTAAGAAAACGGAAGTATTGATTTGAGTACTTTCTATTTCATTGTTGAAAAGCAGGTCAAGTAGATAGCATTTCAGGAGTCTTAAAATTTCTTTTAAGAGCTTCTGCAATACATTATTTGCACATAAGATTTTTTTTTTTTTTTGGTGAGGATTAAATGATTGCTTAGCAGAATGCCTAGCACATAATAATGTATTGTCATTATTATTAATGTGATTTTATCCATTTTTCTTCTCTTAAATTTTCCATGTACTATTTGGTTTTCACTATGTATCTTTCCTTTCTTAATTTTAATTAATTTGCACTTTGGTGTGTCAAGTATCAAATGGCATTAAATCAAATGCTTTCTATAAGTATTCTTAGAGTTACCATAGATGGTCATATAGAATAACAGGGAGCACATACTGGCAGCTCTATTTTTTTTTGTGTGTAGCCATAGTACTACATGATACTATAAGACTCTTTGCCCCAAATCTGGAAATAAAGGAAATGCACCTGCTTACATCAAGGTAAACTGTGCACAGCTTACTTTAAAAAGGAAACTGGGTCATAGAAGTCACTTCATTAAAAATATTAGCTCACTTACATGAAAAAAAGCTTTATCCTAAAGGATGTTTTGATCAAGATCTAATTGGTCAAACAGAAAATGTGTCAGGTATATGAGACAGACAAGATTTAATACAAGGAGTTGGTTCCAAAGGTATTGGAAGGGCTGGCGGGACAAAAGGGAGAAGGGGGTGGGTGCTGGCAGATACACAAGGGGCACTGGCAGGGAGCTGCTTGCTTCCCTGGGCTGGAGCCTCAGAGCCAAGATCCTGCTCGCTGGCTTCACGCTGGAGCCATCACGAGATGCTGCCCCATCCCGCCTGAAGTATGCCAAGATCCCACCACCGAAGAGGCTGCAGACATGGAAGAATTGCTCTGCAGCCTGAGGCTGCAGCTGTTTTGCTCCTCGGCTGACCTAGCACAGTCCCCAGGGCCTCTGCACTTGTAGCTAGAAACTGGGCATGTCCTTCCTTCCTGCTCCTGCCCTCTGAGCAGTGCCTCCTATTGGTGAAACTGAATAGGAAGCCAACAAGCAAGCAAGCTGGAAATGCAGTTTGTAGGCTACTGAGCTCAGCTCACAGAGCAGACTGCGGAAGCATGGTTGTGGGGCTGTGATTAGATGACTTTAACCAGCTTATTCAGCATCCATGCACATTCTTCTCCTTCCATTCACCTTCTGCCACCAAGAATAATAACTGCATGTTTCTACTAACATGATCCTACTAAGCTGTATACAAATGAAGATGAAGATGTTCTTAGCCTCTGTCGCCATATTCATATCTGGGTGGTATGAACCACCCCCTGGTTTTAGACACAACCCACCTGAATATCCTGCAATTTAAAACTAAGCTATAAATGAATACCCACTAACTGCTTTAATATCAATCAACAGGGAAAAGGAGGAAACAAAATTATTATTATATATGAATCTTTATGTAATAGACAGGAAATAAAACATGAATAACATTTGCAGTTCTTAGTTTAAGGCCGTAGTTGATATGCATAATGTCTTCCCCTTGTCCTCAGCTGGTAGCTCATCTGTTTGGGATTTTCGACCTAGTAAGACAACTCAAACTTTCATTACTAAAGGGTTTATATCCTTAGTGGCCCTGGCTTGGGTTGCTGTAGACTTTTAATACTTACATGATCAGACCTGGTCAGATAAAGAGATGCCCTTGAGAATGTTCTGGGTGTTGGTGTGCAGCAAAAAGCTAATTTCTCCTTCCACATGGTAACTTTTTTCTTTGCCTGTTGATACAGTTGTGAAGGATATCCTGGCAATAGGCTCCATATTTTATAAGATCCCAGATGATGGTGCTGCCAGGCCATTGTGAGAAGATTCTAGAAATGAGCAATTTTTCTCCCTGGAGAGAGGGAGGCTTGGGAAAAGGCTCCTGGTATTGGAGTCCCACCACCCCTAACATGAGGATGAATGAGGTTCAAGCTACCTTCAGAATATTAACAAGACCAAATCTGGTATCCAGAAGGCTGAAAGTCAGGCCTCGTGGAGACCAGCCACTAGGGGCTTCCTTGATGTCCCTGACTTTGCTAGAGTCTTTTGTTTCAAAACTCAGTCCTTCTCCAAATCTCCTATCTCTGAGCTATTCTTTAATATCATACCTTCAGCAAGTCGATTCCTATTTCGAGAATTTAGGTATCTCTTTTTCCTGCATCTTTAAATTTTCACTCTATATTGGATATTTTCACTATGTGACATTTCATTAATTAATTCATTCAAATAATATGTATTGTTTTCTACAAAGTGTTTCAGGCATGGTGCTGAGCTCTAGAAATAAACAAGTGAGGCAGATCCTAAGGCCCATCGGGAGCTTCTAGATTCAAATCCTGACTTCAATACTTGCCTGCTTTGTGACCTTGACAAGCTACCTAATCTGTGCCTAATTTACCCCATCTGTAAAATGGTGATAACAATATTGCCTCTATTATAGCAGTGCTGTGAGGAAAGGGATAAAAAGGATTCATGCATAGTGCCTATATGCATAGAACAGTGCCTGACACATCCTGAATATTATATAATGCCTTAATAAATAAGGTCATTTTACTTCTAGAGCACAGCTATTAAAGCTATCATTTTAGAAAGCAATAAAAATGATAAAGGCACTTATTGAATTCATTTTGAATCTGGAACTCAAATGACAGCAATCGATGTGATGCAATAGAGAGATTTCCATGCAGGGACCCCTGGTTCTATTTATATCTTCGACTAATTACCTTAACAGTCTGATATTCAAGGGTGTACGCCTGTTCTATTCTTTGGAAAGAGACAAGGTTTAGACTAGGAGAAATATCAGATACTGTGATTCAGGGAAATTAGAAATCACATAGAGGAGTGTTTGCTTTCTTGAGGCATTCTTTGCTATTGTCTACTAATCATATTAAAAGCCGATTATTATCTTCCAGGTGTTATCACAAGTTATGGACTCTATCTAGATGGTATATTAATCCACAATTCCTCAGAGCTCAGCTGCCATGCTTCTGGACTTGCACCTTGGAGCCTACATTCCTTCAGAGTCCAAGCATGCACGGCCAAAGGTTGTGCTCTGGGCCCGCTGGTGAGTGTGTGAATTTACATCCTGGGACTGCTTTAAATGTGCAATGACAATGACTGTCAAGGAAGAAGTAACTAGTGGTGACTCACTATCTGCACAGCGAGGCTTTTGAGCAGGATGGGAGGTTTTCTTTGTATAAGATATCATTTAAGAGTTAGTAAGATTTTATATTCAACATATATTTCAAGACTGTACATAGGTCTAGTGGACGATGGAATCTACATTTTACTGAAATTTCTAAAGGCAAGTTGGCCAGTTTCGCAGTTATACGTAAAATTTTGTCCAATTTAGTGACATGTCTAAAGTGGATATTTTTCTTCCTAACGATGGGCCCCACAACTAAGAAATTTATGATTAAAAAGTGAAAATAACTTAAAGTCCATAACTACCACAATAGGACCATGCTGCTCCCCCCCCAACTAGGTTAATCAATTAAAGGGTTGAGCTTGCCTCCTTTTTTAAAATAAAATACTTTTATTTCATTAGTGTGATGTAGCTTCGTAAGAACAGTATTTAATACTTCATTTAATGTCAGCTTTTTAAAATTGCATTAATGTCAGCTTTCCACATTCCACAGAAATCTATATCTGAAATGAAATCTGTATCTCTATTTCAATAGCAGTTAAAAGGTGGACAAAACTTTTTTATTTCAGTATAATTTTTAAAACAATTAGTAGTATGTATAATTCTCATAGGTTAGCAGAACATTCTTCAGTTTCTAAACATCACGTTTTATATTTGTGCCTTTTTTCTTGATTAATAATTAGATTTGCTTCTATTAAGGGAAATAACCATTAGTTTTTAGAATATATTGGCCAATGTTTGCTAATGCCCTATCATTTTAATGCACTCTGTCTTCATTGAAGACTGTATTATAAATATTACCTTGAAAAACAGTTCTACTGTTTTATTTTTGCTTCCTTATTTTTCATTACACCTCCCATTTCATTTCAGAGATTGGTTGCTTTCCAAGCTGCTAACATCATCTGTTGGGGAAGCTGAGCTGTAGTCTTTATTGCCATTAAGTATTTTATAGCTTAGACCCCTCTGATGGTTACTTACTTTTAAAAGCAGGAATGGCAATAGGCCAGCCTTTCTTCTCCATTCAAAAAAAGAAGAAATGGAAACAAAAGATCATTTCATATGTGCTTGAAACTTAGACTTTTTCAGAAATAGAAACAGCAAATTGTTGTTCCGGCCTCTCGGTTGGCTCCCACACTGTCTCCTGAGGTTCTGACAACTTTAAACAAGGGGGACGCGATTACTGATCTGTGTCCTGTGCAGAAAAGATAGTAGGCAATGTTACCTTAAGAAATCAAGTGCCGCAATGCCCTAATGAGAGGGGGTAAGAACGAAACTGGACTGTAAAACCTGTGCCGCCATGGCCTCATTCATTCTAGACTCAGTCCTGACATAAAGCAGAATTATTTTCTCCCCTTGCTACTTTCCTTTATCCTGTGCTCAGTATGCAAACGCTTTTCCTAAGTCAATGATCCATCTCTAATCACTGGGATTGAACAACAATGTCTTTATTTAGAACAAGTCAACTATATGCTGTCAAGAAGTTAAAACCCATGGTCTCCAATTGATTTCTAAAGTATTTTTGTACCAATTACTGTATATGTCATGCACTGAAGAAATGACATATCTGAGTAATGCCAAGTCGCCTTGACTAGCTATCATAATCATGAAGGATATATTATGGATTCTGATATATGTACATATATCTATACACTTAAAGCTATTCTCTATATAAATCCCAATGCTGTAACAAACATTTCATTGAAACGAAAGATTTATAATTTGAACTTTTAAGCCTTTTGCCGGTAGAAACAAATAATACACTTTTGAGACCCAATTGTTTTGTTCACCTAGCAACATTGCTTACTGATAACTTTTGGTTTCAGAAGGAGAGGCCTGTTTATTTTGCATCTCTTACATACTTAATGTCATTGTTTCTCAAGCACGCAATGAAATACGATGCAGTGTTTTCTGGAACAGATACGCTCTACAGTCTACAAAGTGGTACGATTTGCCCTCAAAATTGGCAAGTTGCTCATATAATAAAAGAAAAAGTAGTGAAAAAGGACAAATTTGATAGAATGGAATATTTTAGAAATGAAAACTCATATATAAATTCTCTATGCTTACTATTTTAATGTATTATTAGCTCAGTATGTTTTGTTGCCTTGTCCTGACCAAGTTTATTTGCTGTTATTTATTTGAGGTTCAGAAGGAATTGCTCTGTATCCATCTGAGAAAAGATATCCTTGTGGTTTGTTCAGGTTGTCCATTTACACTATGTATTTGGCTTTTAAAGAAATCCTAATGTAAAAAGCAATTTATAATGCCTTTGTTTCTAATTTTAAGATGCTAATATGCATTGCCAAATTTAATCCAGTGACTGAGATGTTATAAAAGTTTGAAATAATGAAAAAATTAACAGAAAAATGCAGCAGGGAACTTTATTAACACTTTCCTTGCTTTTCATTATGTTTTTGAATAGTAGTAGGGAGAAATCTTTTGCATTTTGTGTTTCTATAATAAAATTCCATGAATTTGTCCAGAGGAAAATCACTTTGCTTTTGTTTTCTTCCCCTTAGCCAAGGTTAGGGAACACCGGTGGGTTCTAAGACGGGGAATTTTATGACTGTGTCCGGCCTTGAACATTCACTGGGTTCAGTTCTCTAAGGATCCTCTTAAGGGTGGAATGGGAAACTCTAGGCCACTGCTGCGTGATATGCTTAAAAAGCTCCCTTGGTCTCTTGATGACATACTTACACAGACAAATGCACCCAGACACACATGTACATACACTCACCTTTTCACTTCATTTTTTACAAAGAAACAAATAAATGTTTTTTAAGGCATCTCCATTTTAATGGCAGTATTTGTTATGGTTAAGGTAATCCTGTATGGGGACCCTACACTCAACCCATTCCCATGCCTCCTTTGGAAACGTGCTGATTTTACTAAGCCTCAGATGTCTCACCTATTGAAAAGGGAAATGATGCCTACTTTAAACAGGGTTTCTATGAAAATTTAAGTGAAATATTTATACAAGGGTTTCTGATACATAGTAAGAGTTTATTAAGGAGGACATTTTTTTAAATGTTTATATTTTTCTCATTGCACATTTGTTCTCAAATTTTTTTTTCTTTTTTCTGTGTCAAGGAAGGTTTTCAGCTGAAAACCATGCCAGTCTTCCAGAGTGGCTTTTTCTTAATACTCTTTTTAAGGCAAGGCAGGAAAAAAAAAAGGTAATTAAAAAAAAAAAAAGACCGAGTCAAAGCAAAATAGCACCATTGCCAAATTTAGTGTAGATTAAAAGCTAGAGAATTTATCCAGATACTTAAGGAAATCTAAAAATATATTTATTTTGAACTGGGCAGATATTTAATGATCATAACATAATTATCTGGAACTGCCCTTAATTCTTCAACTTTTTGAGTCTTGTTCTATTTGGAACATTTGAAAATCATTTCCTATGCAATAATTTGAACTATATACATAGATTTAATGAAAGCAATTGCAGTGTTATGAAATATTAAAATGATGAATTGATATTTTTCCAGTCAAGTTTCTTTATAATTTTTTGTACATAGCCATTAGACTAAAAAAATGACTGGGAGTTATAGATCGCAAGAACCCCGTAGCCTTTCTCAGATGAAAATAAAACATGTCGTGACCTCATACTTATTAAAAATTAACACTCTGTCTTTTTCACATTTATTTTCATAATTGGGAAAGTGTATTCGCCCTAACAAATGAAGGTTTCGTAATTGAGAATATTTGCCTGCCTAAGGATTTCATGTTTGATCACCTTCTTGTGAGCCATGAGCCTGTACTTTAAGAATAAGATCAAAATTATCAACATATTCAATAAATCTTGAAAGGTCAAACATTGATGAGTGATGCTTATGAGTTTGTGGCGATTAGTTAACAAATGTAAGCCACTTATTAAAAGATGCTGAACTATCCTGAACCCCTTTCTACTTTCTTGCCAACTTCCTCTTTCTCTGGTCACTTACTCATTTTATGTATTTAGCTATTAAAATCTTTCTGGCCACTGTACAGGGAGGGATTACACTTTATTTCAGAGTCTTTCTCTTCAAAGAATAATTCATCTTTTGCCCTTTTTTGCATAGGTTCATTAACACTGTATCTAGGAAGCTTTCAACAATTTTTTTGTGATGATGCTTTAGGGATGGAGTCTCTCAGGTACTTTTATTTTTTGATGTCAGGCTCGATGCTGTCTTTCCACACCAACAGCAACACAGCTCAGATAACTGTGCACTTGTGTGTGTGAGAGTCAAGATGCTCAGTGTGGCCTGTGACGAAGCCCAGAAGGC